>NW_018164814.1:628851-651737 GCF_001263595.1 Phalaenopsis equestris
TATATATATATATATTAGCATATTGATAAATTTAATAATTTTCAAATATCTAAAGCCAATTGCATGACGATATCCTCACACAATTATCATTTAACAGTTATTTATATAAAAAAAGGGTAATTACATACATGACACTCACAACTTTCTCCTTAACAAAACTAGCACCATCTTCATCAATATTTCAAACACCCAATCAAATATTAAAATTCACAATAAAATCCTAACTCATAATCTTCACTCTTATCAAATTATCAATGATTTGATAGTGACAAATTTGAATGCTCCCGTTAGGTAGTTTTAAAAAAAATTAAATTGAGAGCTAGTTCTATAAATAATAAAGTTGTATTATAATATATTTTCCATTTGATAAAATTCAGTTATTCGGACAGTTATCATAATCGTTCCTTTTTTTTATAACTGTATTTTAAGCCCCTATAAATAGGCCTCACTCGACTTTCCAACTTTCTTTTTTCTCCTCTCAGCTCTATCTCTCAGCTCTATCTCTCAGCGCGTGTTCCTCGAAAGACTATTTAAAATTCAACATTATAACTATTTCTCGACCTTCAAACTTTGTTAGCGCTGATCCGTCCTTTTAATTTTAGCTTAAATATCAAAATTCATAGTAAATTGTGACGAGCGCCGGCTTTGTAGTTAAAATAATTGATGAGCGACCTTATTTTCTAAATAAATAAGATGCTAGTTTTATAAATAGGGAAATTCAAAGTTCTATTTATGTAATTGCCTCAAACAGATATCTTCTATAAGTATACCATAATTGTTTTGTTAGCGATTTATCCGATCGTCCCCTCCCAGCCAGCGATCGTGCGCAATTTTCTCTGAAAATTAACGTCCCAAAAAAAAAAAAAAATAAATAAAATAAATAAAAAGAACCAGCACACATCACACACGTGCGATCGTGGGCCCATTTCCGGCTGCGCTTATAAGTCGCTCCGCGGATTTTCATTTATATTAGGAACCCTTTTCTTCTTGTTCGGTCACATTCCTCCTACAAAAACCCTAATCCCGCCTTCATACCCCACTTCTCAAAACCCTAATTACATTCCCTGATCCCTTCGATGACAGATATGGCAACAGAGCGCGCGGCGTCGTAGCCATTCCCTTGCGGAGCGATATAAAGAAAGGTTTCCGAACAACGCAGCGATGGAGAGCGGAGCGAGTACCTCCGTCAACTGCTTTCCGGAGGAAGGCGCTGTTTCCAGCAAGGAGGAGAGGAAGAAGGGAAAAGGTGGGTCAAGATCGGCCTGGAAGAAGCCGGCGTCGTCACCGACGTTGTCGCCGGTGGCTGGAGAGGCGAGGAAGTCGGAGTGTCAGCTTACTGTTGCGGATGCTTGGCCGGCTCTCGGGGATTCCAAACCTCATGTAAACGTCGAAGCGGGTGGAGGGATGGCTGCGCCACCTCATGTTGGAGCCGCTAATGCAGGACCGGTTCCGAGAAGTGGACCGCCTGGCGCCCCTCCTCTTAACTTGCAGGTAGATTTCTTTTCTTTTTCTTGTTCTAGCGATCCCTCCAAAAGTGGTAACGTAGAAGATTCTTCTCAGTTATTTAGCATTATATTTTTTAAGCAATCAAATCTGGATCATGCGAGATGGAGGGAATGAAATCGAAGTTTCCCCATAAGGTTATGGGGATAATATCTAATTTGTTTAATCTGATGGTGTATGAGTGTTATAATTGAAATTGTTATGTTTTAAACATAATCCTCCAGCTGCACAGGGCGTTTTGGGCCATCTATCTGCAGACCATTGTGTAGTAGTCAATTCCTTCTCGGTTTTTCATTCTTAGAGATGATAATATTAATTTTTTTTGAAATGGAAAACTTGTCTGTCCACAATAAATGCTCTATGTGGTCACCATCTATTTTTCTTCCAAATAATGCTAAAACCAAGCTTTTTGTCAAAAATTCCATTCCTATTTGACATCGTGCATTGATATCCACAATTTTAACATTATATTACACACCCTTACATATTATTTATTATAAATTTCTGGATACATATTTATGAGAGGACGAGCAGGATAACTATTCATGAAGGAGATTTATTATTATCAATATCATCATCATCACATCATTATTATTGTGTTAATAATAATAATAATATTATTATTATCTTAACCTCTTCCTCATGGTATCAATTATTTAAAACATTATTTAGCAAATGCTGATAATTTTATCAAACAGCATGCCTGTGAATCTCATGAATTAACATGAGAAAGCATGGCATATTAAAAAAAAAAAAGCTGATGATATTAACCTCTTTGGAGTTCATGAAAGGCTAATATGAAGTTTTAATGCATCTAGTTTGTCATTTCACTTCGGCTAAAGAATGACCATTGTTTCAAAGAAATTAAAACAATCTTCTAGGTTCAGATGACACTCAAACAAGTATGTTTTAGGTAGCGAAGTGTTTGTTATGTGGGCTGTGTTGATGAGAAGGGATAAATAATGTCATGAAAATTTCATTGAAGTGACATTAGCTTTTAGATATGTTAGACGTATTCCACAATTTTCCTGTTGTTGAGTAGATTCCTCAAGTGCTTTGAACATGAAGATTTAAGTATTGCAACCATTGGTGTCATTTTAATTGTACATTACATATTTGATTGAGATGACCTGTATGTGTTTAAGCTATTCTTTGATGGTTAGTGCTTAATATGTAAGTAATTAGTAATTGATTTATAATCAACAATTTTATATTGTTAATTGCTATGAGTGAAGCCCTTCTTCTTTTTTCTTTTTGGCTAAATGCAATCCATGTAGCATTATGCAGTTTGGCCTTGTAAATGTGTATTTGAAACCCAATATCATCTAGTTGCTAAGCTAGTTTATTAGTAACTTGATGTGATGCTTTTTTTTTTCTTCTTTCTTCTTATTTCTTTTATTTGTTATATTTCTAGTCATATTTTCTCCCAATTTGACATAGTTGGATACTTTCAATAATTTTACTTCATTTCATGATAACAAAAATACTTGAACTAAATGAAATTTTTGAAAATGTATTATATGATATTGTGAGGTTTTAATTTTGAAAATTGTATATTAAAATAATTTTATTGATGGGCATTATAGTTTGTTGTTCAAAATGACTTGCAATGAATTGGTTAACCATATTGATGATTGCAGGACTAGGGATTCCTATCATAAATTTTATGTTGCCATTGCCGAATTATTGTCCTTTAAACACATTCTTCTCTTAAAGCCTACCTCAAGGACATTTGCTTTCCTTTTCTTCAGTTGTTTTGTATGCAAATGAAAATTTTAAAGAATTATTGGCCACATGATGTTTACTTATGGTCAATGGGCGTGCATATGCAACAAGAATGGTGAGGGCATTGCATCAAAAACATTGTTCAAAGCAATTAAATTAATTATTTTGCTGTTATATGATTATTTTAAACATTATATCTTTTTTAATTAAGAATAATTTAAAATATGTTATAAAATATAAGTAATTTTATTTAATTCATCGTTGATGCTTTTATATATCATACTACCTAGTAAAGCAAATCAAAGTAGATATCTTGAATCTTATAGGAACTGACATATTTCCACGCAAAAAATTGGGTAAATAGTATTTTATTGCAAGAGCATCAAACATTCAAGACGAATACAAAGATAAGCACCTACAATTCGAGAGTTGGGCGATCTCTCCTAATTCATTCAATTCGAGGGGTAAGAAATCACTCCCAAACCTTAATCCTAAGATACAAATCCCAATCTTATGCATGCCCCCAACCCTAAACATATTAACCTTATTTATACTCATAACAATAATAATAATAAAAGGCTAAATTGCTTTTATTCTAATAAAAGACAAAATTGCCCTTAAGCTAGGCACTTGTAGAAGCACATTGTCGTCAAGGTGGACAAAAGAAAATTGTTGCTCGATCGAGCTCCCCTGTTTCTTCATCACAAACAACAAGAGCCTGTAATGTCTTATCTTTGTAACAGTGACCTCGACCAAATTTTTAATCAAACCAAAAATATAATATTTTCGCTCTCTTATTCTAAATCTGTCTCCGTAAGATGCTCGGTCGCAACTCATTATTCATGTCTCAAGAAGCCTCTCTTTGGACTTTCACTATTTGAGTTTTTGTGTATCTTTGTGATTGTAGCATTTTGACAGGACAATTCACTCGTGATGCTCTTATTAGTCTGTTCAATCGCATTTTTATCTTTAACTAACTGCGCTAATTTCATAATTTCTCTCAGTTTTTGCACTGTTAATGGACTAAGTGTTGCATGTATCTCGGGTCTTAGACCTTTCATTGAATCCCCCTCTAATAGTCCTTTAGAAATCCTTCTCAATTATCTCAAAAATAGCTTGAATCTCTTTCTATATTCCATGATAGTTTCCTCCCGAGTCAAAGAGAAAAAAATTGCTCATGTAGGTCTCATTCTCGAATGACTCAGAAATGTTCCTAAAAATAATCTTTAAATTCCTTCCAGAAGCAGATTAGGTATTAGCCTCCCTACACTAAAATCTTGCTAGGGCTTTCCTTTCCAACTATAAGCCTTCCACCATGAGCTTTTCATCCTTATTTAGCAAATACACCACATAATATCACTCTACCCAGTACACCACCTATGTGTGTTTTTCCCCTCGAAGGTCGACATTTTCCGCTTCCTAACCCTAGCATCACCACTCAACTATACCGCCCTCTAGTGTTTCCCCCCATGTATTTACAAAAATATTTCCTCTATCGATTATAGTCATATCCTTTCCTAGCTTCTCTCCTTTGTACTACTCTATACCCCTTGCATAATCTCTTTTTCATGTATCGAACCAATCCCTTCCTCAAAAATCTCGCCCATTTAAGCTATAGGAGGGGATTCTTGATGGTGGATGCTCTAATCATCATGTTTCTCTCTTGCAAGCTCTTTTCTTTTAGATTTATCCAAGGATTATCTGATCACCCTTGGGTTAGGGTTTGCAATTTGAACCGCCAGCGTGGTCTTAGATTCTATCTAGATATGCCTCCTCATTTTCTCTTTCAAGCTCTAGAATCAATTTTCAATGGAGGAAAACATCTCTTCTAAACTAGATTTAATTTGGCTAATCTCTTCCTCCAGTTTTTTCTCAAACATATCTGTTTTTTGGTCGCCATTCTTCTCAAAAACATGATTCGATTAGGAAAGATTAACTACTGTATTATGAAATCTCATTGTCTGAATCACGTATGTACTGAGAGCTCGTAAACCCCTCATCTGCGTCACTTTCCCAGCTAGCACTTAGTGGTTGTATCACAAGACTTCGTTTCCCTGGCCTTTTACGCCTCGATTCTGAGGTTTCTTCTGCTCGATCATGTTTGTATCACAAGATACCATGTCGTGATCTCGTCGTTTGCATTCTGGGATAGTGTCGCAACTAAGGCATTCCTATTGTTGCTTCAGGTCACAAATGCAGCTTTTATATGTTGCGATCCTTTCAGTCTTCCACGCAAGCTCCAATCACATGATGTATCAAGAGTTTCAGTCACATCTGTAAGCGCCGATCCAATCGTTGGCTCCTGACTAGTTCAATTTGTGACCGAATCTCAAATACGATGCATACAACGAAAGGAAACAAACTGTGGGTTTCTGGATCGTTCGGCTCTTATATCAATTTGATAGGAGCCGACATAGATTTCACACAAAAGTAGGTTAATAATAATTTTTTTTTTTCGGCAAAATCATCATAGACTTAAGACAAATATAAAGATAAGCACCTGCAATTCGAGAAATAGATGATCTCTCACAATTCCTACAATTCGAGAGATACGAAATCTCTCGCAAACTCTAACCCTAAAATGCAAGTCCCAACTCATACATGCCTAACCCCAAACATGTTAACTCTATTTATACTAATAACAACAATAATAATAAAAGTAAGTTGCCCTTATGCTAATAAACGATAAAACTGCCCTTTGTCGATGCACCGGCGTAACATAATCATGGGTGTACTAGCAATTACCAATTCACATTTATTTTGACCCGTATTAGACCATTAATTCGATTTATTTGTGCTACAGTGGTTATTCCAATAATCTCATGCATCAGAAACATTGTTCAAAGCCTTACTATTCTGCAATTGTTGTAATTAACAGCTCTTTTTATATTTTGAATAATATTAAACCTGCTACTAATTCTTTTAAATAATTTCGTATAGTTTATCTTCCATGCTCTTATATATGATACAAGCGAATTAAGCAAAGCAAAGTGGATTTATTTGCATGAATTATCTTGTTCCAGCAGTCCAATGGATTTGAGTTTGATGCTTAGAAGATGTTTATTCACAGGGATCAGCTAGCCAGCGGAGGTCTGAAGGATTCGGAAGTGGCAATCCTTCAAATAAACACCCACTTGTACATCCTCATAAAGCTGTCCCTAGGCGTAATGGGCCTGCAGCTGGAGCTACTCCACTTTCTGGTCCTTTTCCATTTCCCCAGCAGCTGGTACCCCCTGTATCATATCCCATCGTACCTCCACCATCTCTCATTGTGCCAGAATATACTTATCAGGCTTTTCCTCCACCTTTTCCAAGTGAACATCAAATCGTAAAATCTGGAGTTGATGTTTCAGTACCACCCTTTGCTCGAAATAGTCAAGTTGGTGGGATTGAGAATAATAGAAATTTTCAGCCGCTGTCACGAGGAGATTTCAATATCTGGCGTCCCCAAAGTGCTAACAATGTTTACCATCCTAATAATAGTCAAGAGCCTGCCGTCCGTTTTAATCAAGCATGGCGCTCACAGCGACCTTTTAGTCCAAGAGACAACATGAATATGCCCCAAGGCTTCGGACCAAGAACATTTGTTAGGCCGGTTCCACCTTATTTTGGTCCATCATCTGGTTTTATTGGTGGGCCTGGTTACTATGGTATTCTCTCAAACATGTGAAACTTGCTTGTTCATTTTACGTTCCATTGTTTTTGCATGCTTAATCTTTTTTAAATTCTGCACATTGCTTTCATCTTGTCATTTCTTGATTTTGCTGATTGGACTTGGTTTGCAGGTGCTCCTCCTCCTGTCTGTTTTTTCCCTGCTGGGCCTGTGGATTTCAGCAGGGGTCCTCATTTAATTTCAATAGTACCACCACCTCCACCACCACCTCCGGCTCCTCCTGTTACTTCTCTGTCATCAGAGGAACAAACATTAAGGACTAATATATTAAAGCAAATTGAATATTACTTCAGGTGGGTTTTTCATCTTAATTTATATTTTTTTATTCTTGGCCACTTCATTGCAGGGAAAATCTTGTGCGCTGCAGAGCTTGTATTTTTTGCTTTCTTATGGATGCTAACTATTAAGTTTGGAACTATATATTTTCTTGACCAGTTGTTGTCCTCTCTCCCAGTTATTCCGTAGTCATTATCAAAACTGCTTTGATTTGTGCAGTGATGAGAACTTAAAAGATGATAACTACCTTCTATCTTTGCTGGATGAGCATGGATGGGTATCTATTCGGAGAATTGCAGATTTCAATAGGGTATGCTTTATCTAAATGCAGATTAGTTCTTTGATGTGCGATAAGCATCTGTTGTGTATTTTATTTTGTTTTTTTCACAATTTTCCTGCAGCTTAAGAAAATGACTAGAAGCATATCCTTAATATTGGATTCCCTACAAAGCTCTAATTTTATAGAAATTCAGGTTAGTAATTTTGATTTGATGTGCTTGAACTTCCATGCTCATCACCCTTATCTACTGAAACTGCGGAAATTTCTTTTCTAATCAATTTATCATGAATTTTAAAAGGGTGAGAAGATTAGACGAAATGACTGGTCAAAATGGATTCTTAGATCCAAGTCACAATCTGCTGATGCCAAACTTGCGGCGAGCATTGATGACAATATGAAAAACAATGATCATGAAGGAGATGTGATTAACGAGGGTACTTGCTCACAAGGAAATTGTAATGAGAAAAATAACCGCTTGCTCTCAGAGAATGACCAGTCTAAAGAAAATGCTAATAGCGGAAGCTTTGCAAGGGACAATGTTGAAGTTCAGACTACCTGTGACCCTCTTCAGGGCATTGATACGACAGAAGATGAAATTGGTATACTTTTTTTTTCTTTATGTTTAGAATTAATGAGCATGTTTCTTCCCCATATGATAATATAGTTGGCACAACCTTTCCTCTTGGATCATATATCATACCAAACGTGTCATTTCTTAAGGTTTACGACAAACTCCTAGTCCTTCAAATGGTGCTAGCTTTGAATTTGATGATGAAAAGGAAGTAGCTGAAGAGCATCACATGTCAAATCTGAAAAGCTCTTCAATTAGTTTTGCCGATTTATCTTCCAGCTTTTCAGGTGAACTGAGCACTTTCTTGCTTGATGAAGAGATGGACCAGAAGGACCACCATTCTTTACAGAAAAGGTAACATTTGATACTGCAGCTTTTTGCATTGATAATCCCTTGCATTTTTATTTCTTTTTTAGCTTGTCTAAAGATGAAGTTAGTAAATGAGCTGAACCTCTTTCCTTTTTTTATTGCTCTTTTTTTTATTTTGGGTTTATATGCATCCTTCAGTGTATGCTCTAGTGTGATAGAAACTAAGGGTAATTTATGATATATTCCATTGTCTTGTTCAGCAGTCATATTTCTTGAAACAATTCCTTTTATATCACACAAACCACTTCAATTGTTTTGAAAATATAAATACTTCTATTTTTAATGACAAATATATGGAAGAACTTGTCAATGGTTGAAGATGCAAAGAAAACACCATAAAATAATTGGAAGGTGCCCCATGTATTGCAAAGATAGCCTCTTCCAGGAGAATTTAAGGGAAGCTTTGGACCCACGTTAATCGCCAAATAATACTTAGGCATTTGTTTATTTTATTATATCTTTTGATCACTTCTAATATTTTATTCAGACTCCCGTATTTAGGTATGCACGGAAGGTTGTGAGTTTGAAGCTGTATAATTTTGCACTTGAATTGCATTTATGATATGCCCATGATAGCAAAGATGCGTCCCTGCATGTTCATGTAAGTTTAGATTCTTGATGATTTTGCGTTTATGTTAGCTCAATGGCTTTGTGAGATTCAGGCACATGAGCTTTAATCTCATCATCTATCATAATATCTTTCGCCTGCGGTAGTTGGCATTAGGCGGAGTTGGGTTCCGGATTTTCTCAAAGGTTACCAAGTTTTTTTTTTTTTAAATTTCTGATGTTTGTACTTCTAAACTAATATAAGTGTGGGCTTTTACTTTTATGTACTGGACTGATCATTTATTTATTTTGCTTGTTGTTTGAAGTGTTCCATCATCTATCATTCTAAAAATTTTTATCATGGTTTGATTTTTCATCCATCTCCAACACAGTTTTTTATGCTGTCATCCTTTTATTCAAATTAATGTAAAGTTGAAACCAAAAGCAATTAAATGTTGCTATATATATATCATGTGAACACTGTTTCCCTTACACATCAAGATAACCCTAGCATCCTCAGTGGTGGAAAAATGGTACTTTAAGAAAATGGGTTTTTTCTTCTATATGCCTATTATATGAAAATAAATAAATCAACATGTTCCTGCATCCATTTCTTCCTATTAAAGTATAATTGAAGTTGATGATTTGTGGAAGACCCACATATAGTTTCCTAAAATACTCATTAGGAACACAATAAGATTCATAATATTTGAACTTAGAAAAGAACATTCATGGTAAATCAAGATGATAGCAAGTGAATGTTTAGGGTTGTTTAGGCGGCTTTCCTTCGAGTGCTTGAGCCAAAAAAAAAAAAAAGGAGGTTTTATATTCAAGTATATCAGAATGAAATTTTATTAGAGGAACTAGATGGCACATTTACTAATTTACATTAAGAATGCAAGAAATTGAGAAATAAGTTTCCAAATTAGAAAAATAACATGAAAAATTTGCTATGCACTATAAAAAATAATTATAATGTTTTGAAGAAGAAAAATGTATCCTGGCTTGTGATCTTGCTTTATTTATTTCAAAGTTAGATATTATTTTTAAATTTTAAATTAAATTATTTTAAAATTTCATTAGGTTACCAACAAAAATCATTTTTCCTGATAATGCTCATCACACATAAACAACCACCACGCAAGGTCATAGCACTCACCATTGAAGTACTCCATGCTCTATTCGGTTATTTAATGAAGAAATATATTGGGAGCTCAACATGTTTATGTTTGTGTCCATCTTCAAATTATGTACTTTGTGCTCTAACATATGTTGTGTTTTAATGATTGACATCTTTAAGTACTTAATTATAAGATGAATATGCATGTAATTATGTATGTTCTGTATATCAAATTATGAAGATGCATTCATGATTGTCACAAAAGTTACTACAAGTGGTAGTTATGAATACAATCTTGGGTGGAAGTGATGTGTATAAAGATGCATGTTCTCTATAATTTGATTTTGAAAGACGATCTAATTTATAGCCTCTAATAGAATATTCTTTTTAAAGATTTTTCTTCTTTAAAACACTGTAACCCCTTTTCCAAACATAATTAATTTTTTTTCCAAAATTTGAAATCATGACCTTGGGTGGCAGTGAAATAAATGAAGCATGAACAAAATATTTTCAAATTATCATATCTCATCTTGAAATTCTTATAACGCATATCTAAAATTGTATGATTTTTTTTTTCTAATTTTGAAAATTGTTTCTCTTTTTTTGTATTCTTAAAAGTAGTAAACTGATGTTTTAGTTTATCATATGGAATTTCTTTCTTTTATACTTTATCACAAGTCATCTTCTCTAGCGTGAAAAGTATATCAGTATATGCATGAAATTATGTATGTTTTGTATATCAAATTATGAAGATGCATTCATTATTATCATAATAGTTACCACAAATGGTTGTTTTGCATACAATCTTGGGTGGAAGTGATGCGTATAATGATGTTATGATGAACATGTGAATAAGAATAATTTTTTTAGCATGTTCTCTATAATTTGAAAGATAATCAAATTTAGTCTCTAATAGAGTATTCTCTTTTTAATTTTAAAAATAGATGAAGCCTGGTCCCATGTAAAAATTTTTTTTCTTTAAAACACTGTAACTCTTTTTTCAAACATAATTGAAATGTTTTTTTTTTTTTTTTGAAATCACGACCTTGGGTGGTAGTGAAGTAAATGAAGCATGATCAAAATATTTTCAAATTATCATAGCTCATTTTTAAATTATTATAATGCATATCTACAATTGTATGATTTTTTTTTCAAAATTTGAAAATTATTTTTCATTTATTGCTTTCTTAAAAGTAGTAAACTGATTTTTTATTTCATCATATTTAATTTCTTTCTTTTATACTTTATTACAAGTCATCTTCTCTAGCATGAAAAGTATATCAGTATATGCATGAAATTATGTATGTTTCATTATTATCACTAAAGTTACTAAAAATGGTAGTTTGGCATACAATCTTGGTTGGAAGTGATGTGTATAATGATGTGTATAATGATGTGTATGATGAACATTTGAATAAGAATATTATTTTAGCATGTATCTAATTTAGCCTCTAATAGAATATTATTTTTAATTTAAAAAATAGATGAAGCCTGGTCCCATGTAAAGATTTTTATTCTCTAAAACACTAATACCTTTTTCAAAAATAATTTTAAATGTTTTTATCCAAAATTTGAAACCATGACCTTTGGTGGTAGTGAAATAAATTAATCATGATCAAAATATTGTCAAATTATCATAACTCATCTTTAAATTATTATAATGAATATCTAAATTGTATGATTTTTTTTTCTAATTTTGAAGATTACTTCTCATTTTTTGTTTTCTTAAAAGTAGTAAACTGATTTTTTAGTTCATCATATGGAATTTCTTTCTCTTAGACTTTATTACAAGTCATCTTATCTAGCATGAAAAGTATATCAGTTTGTGTTTCTCTTCTCTTCTGTTTTGAGGGATGGACTGCTTCTATGACAATTAGACTTGGATCATAAGGCCTTTCTTCCATCCTTATTGTGCCTTTTCTTGTCTTTTTTCATCTACCTTTTTGTTATCAATTAAATGTTGGCAACCCGACTTAACTTGCCCATGGTATGCCTTCACATGTAGAAACTTGTTACGTTGTAACTTGTGATTTTTACTTGTTCCATATATTGTGTTTCTTTACCATTCATTGATCATAATCTTCTAAATAACTTGACTAAGTTGCCACCATTATGAACTAGTTAATTTTTCTATTTCTAATTTCATTACTTCCTTAATATACTAATTTTAACTTATCCTAAATTTTATTAATGGTTATAACACTATGACTCTCATGTAATCTTCGGGTTAGAGAGTATTATATAAGCTATGGAATATAGTTTGTTGAGTTCTACCTTGCTTGAAGTTTATTTCAAGAATATAAAACTTATAAAGCAATTCTATAAAATTTGAAAGAAAATAATGTAGGATATAACAATTTGATTTAACATAAATATAGTTGAGAAAATTAAATGAAAAATGAAAAAAGTACAAAGTGATCTTCTAAACATATTTTATTTTTCTAGCAATTTCCAAAAATTTTGCGTACAATGTGGGATAATTTTTTATCATTGCTTAAATCTACACGAGAAAAAAAGTTTGCTTTGTGAAGCATTTAATGGATTTTATGGATGACTTTTGCGGTATTTTATTGGCCCATTTTAATAAAAAAAAGTATGAAATATTATTGTAAGCTAACTTTTGTATTTAATACCGTAGCCATTCCTAATACTAGTTGTTTTAATGCATTAGCAAAAATGTAGACATTGGATCCCAAATTGTGAATTGTAAGTTACTGGAATATGCTCAAGTTATAGGCTTTAATGTGTACCAAACAAACAGTGAATATAAGGAATAAAATAGATTTTTAATCATAACTTAAAACATTGTTTTTGAATAGAAATTGAAAGAGATTTTGCAATGTCTTAAATATTTTTTTCATCCGATATCAAGGTTGAGGAATTGTATGCTCATTTTGATTCATAATTAATATTAAAAGTAAATTGTGGAATTTATTAGGAACTTTCTTGGAGGAAAAAAAAACTCTAATTTTCTCATTAAGCAAATAGCAAATATATATACAACTCAAGCTAGCCCTCATACAATTGGTGGGAAATTCAAATCATCATGATGAGAAGAAAAAAATAAAAACACAATAATGGATAATTAAAGGAGAATAATTTCTCCCTCTCAAATGTAACAACGGATCAATAGTTTCCTAAACCGTATGTAGACCCATGTGATCCTCGGTTATAGGTATATCAACATAAATAACAATTGAACTTTTTTAGTTGGAAGGGATAAACTAGTTTTTTATGATGCAATAATGAATATGTATGTGGTATAATCTAATGGGATATGGATGGAATAGATTGTCCATTTTTTGTTTAATTTTAGAACTTGTAATTTAACGAGTTAATGATATACTCCCTATGGAGCATCCTCATAAATAACAATTGAACTTTTTTAGTTGGAAGGGATAAACTAGTTTTTTATGATGCAATGATGAATATGTATTTGGTAGAATCTAATGGGATATGGATGGAATAGATTGTCCATTTGTTGTTTAATTTTAGAACTTGTTATTTAACGAGTTAATAATATACTCCCTATGGAGCATCCTTTGTATCTCGTTGGTCATATTTTATGTTCATTTGAGTATTGAATAAATGAATTTACGAAAAAAATTCTTACAATCATTTAGTAATTCCTGCAATCTCATGCTGAAATCACACATGATGAATTGTAGAATCCCCATGCTTACCTTTACTATCTTGAAAGGTTAATTCGGGTTTGTTTAGCAAGAATACACTTATCATGCTTGAGAAATATTTTTATTTTTATTAATAAATATATTTCTATATATGGTTTTTTGGTAATAGATGTAAGCTTGTCTCAAATGTTTAAGTCGTTGCATAATATTTGAACTTGAGTAGATTGATAAACCCACACTATTATAAAGAATTTGTTTGGTTTTGGTCAAGATAACCAATTCTTTTCATCTGCACTGCAAACCATGTTCTCCAAAGCTTGATTTTGAAAATTACAGTGAGAGGAGAAGCACATCTCTTGACATTTGATATATTTTGTCAATTTACTTGAAGATTATGAATTATAAGTTAATTTAGTCGCATATAAAGCTTTTTTTTTAATAGTAGATCTGGCACTCGAACTAGTCCTTGCTCCACAATTGGAAATGTCTTACTCATAGCTGCCCATACATCAATAGTGCGATCAATTTTAGTTTTTTTTTCAAATATTTGCAGTGATCCCACTATATGATGAAATGCCCCTGTATTATAAGAGTAGGCAATAACTTATATTACTCTTATGTGTCATGATGGTTATCGAGTTCTTTGTTTCTTGCGGGTCATCTTCACTTATAGTTGTTGGTTGATCAAGCTGTTGGCAAAGTATCTTTATTTATTCAAATGTCAAATCTGAAGACTTGGTTTAATTTGTATCCACTATATGGACTTTCTAGTTTGTTCCTTTTTTGGACTATAGGCTTTTCAAATTTTTGGTTTTTCGATGTATCGCATAGCTTTGATCATGGGTGTGATATGGTTTGTAATAGTGCTCACGCTTCATTTTTTTATTTTCTCTCAGTGGTTACAACTTGTAGGTGACTGTTGTTGTGGAGCCAGCAAGTACTGATCATTGGGTATCTGTTTGGCTCATCATTTCTTGTTTTCGCTTTTTCTCTCGCTAATTACTCAAAGGTGTCTCTAAGTGTAAGAAAATGCTTTATTCCAAGTAATCTTTTCTGAGCTTTATTTAAATCAGAATTGAGATCTTGGAGGAAATCATTTGCCTGTGCTTTCTCAAACTTTTTTTTTGATATATTTTTCAGCGTCATTTGAGAAATTTCATTTGATTTCATAGGATATATCCATTTCCACAGTTTCGGTTAGAGAACTGTAGTACCTTGTCGGGTATGTCTAATGTTGGATCTAATATTCATACACTTAGTTGTTTTCTAGATTAGAGTTATTAGTCAACATCCTAGATATCCTTCGTAGTTTTGTAGAAGAGGTAATATCTTATTACCTTTGGCTTCGTAAACCAAGCCATGATAATTGAGTTGTCAGATTCCTCTTTCTATTATCACAAGCATGGTTTATTTGAATTATTCACAAAGTAATTTAATTAAGTTTGTATCGTGTGATTTGGAGAGAATGATCTTTATATGTGGGATGAAATTTTGATCCATAATGGTGTTAGTGAAGGTTGCGCTTCTTGTAAAGGAGAGTTCATGACCTTTCATACTGTGTCGTAATTTTCACTAGAATTTGAAAATTTTTGAGAGAATTATCTATTGTACTTTTTACTGATTTTTAGGGGATATATAAAGCTTTACATCTAAGCAGTAGTCGAGACTAAGTGAATTACATATGTTTTTTCTTTTGCAGCCTACTATGCCTAGTGGTTGAGAGTTCTATCTCAAACTCATTGTCCCGAGTTCAAGGCACAACAAATACAGTGTGTCATGAGCTTCGAAAAGAAAAAAAAAACATGCTATGTATTTTCCTTTTTTCAAGTACAAATTATGGCTTGAATGAATGCCTTTAATCAACATGTTATTAGATCAATGTATAGATGGTATTCTTTGATGCTTAGAGAATGGGAAAAAAATTGAATGTTAGTTCCTACAAATTCATGAATGTGAGTGAGTTATGCCGACAAGGGATATTAGAGTAGAATTTTAACAAAACAACAATCAAGAATTACTGAGAAGAATTTTGGAGGCAAAAAATAACAAAATGAATATTGTTGATGTAAAGGAAGCACCAAAATACACACGACACAACTCCACCCAGGCTACCAACTCTAGGATAAGGAAGATGAATGGATAGTGCAACATTCCCAAAAGAAAGAAAGAAAAATTTTAAAATCAAAATCTACGCCTATACTCAAACAATCCCCTATTTATAAACACTATGTCTTTTCTTATTACAAAGTTTGACATTCAAATAGAAAACACATAAAAATAAAGAACTAAAATATAATAACTGAACTGTAATATAATGTGGACAATACTGGTACTGACATTCCCACGTTATTCTCCTGGGGTTGGATAGGATTTAACTTGGATCTCCAATTCCGACTAAGAGATATTGAAATTAATGGAGTCGTTTTAATCCCCAGATAGGTTAAGATCGGTCATCCAAACATCTGTCCTAGTTACTACATTCATTAGATCAACAATATCATGGAAATGTGCAACTTTCTCTGCCCTTCGAGATTCATCAATACTGAATTTAACTTTCTCACGCTTACCATTTGATCTTGGTGCAACCTCAAACCCTTGGTTTTAGTGTCTTGACATGCAACAATAATAACCAGTGGCTTTGCATCCGTTTCCATATATGATCCTATCCTATGATCACCACCAAATCACTCTCCCCATGCTTACGATGAAGTGGTTCTTTAACACGCTCAATATTTCTAATCACATCAACATTACCACTTTCATTCTCTGCGAATAGGATCACCACCAAATCACTCTCCCCATGCTTACGATGAAGTGGTTCTTTAACACGCTCAATATTTCTAATCACATCAACATTACCACTTTCATTCTCTGCGAATAGGATCACCACCAAATCACTCTCCCCATGCTTACGATGAAGTGGTTCTTTAACACGCTCAATATTTCTAATCACATCAACATTACCACCCTCATTCTCTGCGAGAAGTGATTGGATGTGTAAACCAAGTTCTCTATCATGATAATTCCAATCCCAACTAGAGCCTGCTTGAATATTTGCAGATCCATCAAGAGCTGAATTATTTACATCAACTATGCAAAATTCAGATTTGGCTGCATTTTGTGTAGTTGCACTTGCAACTGTAGCTGCTTGATCACAAACGTCAGTCACACTTGAGCGAATACGCTTCATTATCAAATTGATAATTCAACGATGATTTGAACTGCCTAAAAGTTTGAGAAGTATATACTGCTGGTGCCTTGATGGAGAGGCTTTTAAGATCGATTTAGAGTATTTTTTTAGTTCAAATAACCATGGGAGAAAACGCCATCTATATTTCTTTATATTTGCCAACACATCTTATTGATTTGATGCCCTATTCATCTTTTGCACTTGGTTTTCTGCTTTTTCTGAATGAGTAGCTGCCCTTCCTTTGTTGCTTAGCTCCTTGTTGTGGCTTTTATTCAATGTTTATCCATTTAATATTTTTATCTATTCATTAATATATAACTAAACCTGTATATGAGGCCATTCAGCATTTTCTTCCCGAAAGTTTTCTGATCTTATGCTTTTCATCTGCAAGTTTGGGTCCATTTTTTGGATTGAAATTTATTGTGGAAATTGTTGTTTTGCTCGTAAACAGAATACTTGTTTAATTGCCTATTGCAATGTAGGTATAACATTCCAAGGGTTTAGAGATAAAGCTATCATCATCTCATTAAGTTATTAATTTTAAAATGATTTGTTTTCCCCAACTTCATCTCAATCACGTTTTTTAATATACTTCAAATGGATTAATATTTGTATCACTTACCTGTTTATACTGGTTTACTCATCTTAGCAGGATTGATGATGAGGAAGATGGACCAGAGTTTAATGATCAAGATGTGCAGAGGCTCATTATTGTCACCCAAGTTAAGGTAGCAACATGCTTTATTTTTCTTAACAATTCTTATTCATCTCGTTTTTCTCCAATTTATGCATTTGATAATAGGCTTTGTTCTTGTTGTTTCTGAACGATAGAAAATGTCATGAGATGCGAAGAAAAGTTTCAAATAAACATGTTCGGATGCAACTTGCTTTAGTTCTTTACATGTAAGATGCTTGATTCTTTATGTGCTGCGTTGTTGGATCCATTCTCCTTAATTAATTAAATATAATTTTTGATTTTTTAAAATTAGAAAATGGATGATTTTTAACATTCTTATATTTTTTGCTGAAAGATCCAGTTTTAAAAACTTCTATGCTTTAAACATAAAGCTACATTAGAGATAAGAAAATGAATATAATAATGTAGAACAAGTAAAAAAAAAAGCAATTAAGTTGTGAAATAATAATAGAGCCTGATCATGAATACAAATGAATGAGCTGTTCAATGTTCAAGTTTGTTCAGCATGTGTTAAGGTTGAAAAGTGCTCGCACTATTTGAAAATTGTGCCAAAAAATTAGAATTAGTCAACAAATATGCAACCAAATCATCAATAAAAGAAACATTTTATCCATCTTCTAGTTAGCGGCTCGTTAATCAACAAATGATTATTTTCCATAAATTAAGGAGTTCAATCAATGTTCAAATTTATTTCTCTTTGTTTTGAACTGGAAAAAAGATATATTCAAATTTGTTCAATCATTCAAATAAACTAACATAAGTGAGCCTTGTGAGAATGAGTACAAACTTCTTCATTAAGTTTGCTTGTTCACTTTACCACTCTAAATAGCAATTCTACAGGCCAACCCACACTAATTTCTTTTCACCACAGCAGTTTGTTGTAGAAAGTTGCCACAACAAAGTTTGACTCCATTTGAGCTATGTTGATAAATTCAATTACATTTAATTGTTTGTCTTGTCCCTAATGATGAAAGGCAGCATGTTTGATGTACCTTCTCAAACGTGCTCCAGTTAAGTTGCTTTGGTTTATGTTTTTTTTTTATTTAAGTTCTTGTCTTTCGTTCCATGTTCTTGTTCATTTTCTCATTTCAAGCCATACAGTTCTTGTTATTAAGGTTTTAATTTTTGTCACTGTTTGTGTGGTTCTTTCTTGATTTTAATTTTGGGTGATATGGCCACAATGAATGTTTCGTGACTTTTAAGAAGTCAAAACCCATATAATTGACTTTGTTTGATAAAATGTGACTTATGCGATTGATTAAGGATTAAAGATTTTTTCTTGATTGCGCTTTGTTCTTCTAGTTTTCACTGTATACTCTGATTAACTATGTCTCAGGGAAATGCTTTTCTTTTGTCAAATCTAACTACTTGCAGGATATCAGGATAGATAACGATGAAATATCTGGCTTGACGAAAACAGATCCCATATCTAATGAGCTAGCCACAACGATAGATGATGGGCTCTATTTTTTTGAGCAGGTAATAACTATTTTTCTTATTTGAGGCAATCGCCCATATATGTAATGGTGTTTTACATTATGAAGGCAGAAACAACACTGCTGATGCATAAGAAATGATCATTTAGTGGATGTCTGTGGCTCATCAACTGTAATAGGCCTGTGGAACTTACCGTGATACCCTCTTTTTTGACTCGTAGTTGTGCTTCGTTTTATTATTCTGAAATTCACGCGTCAGATAAAGTTGGACTCTATTGTGCAGTTCAGCTGAAAATCATGCTATGATTAGCTGTGTTTGTTGACCCTAAGCGTAGAATGTAATTTGATATTCTTATTTGCATGATTTAGAACTAACTAATTCTGGATGTTATTCCATTATCATGATCTACAATCTCTTTCATCCTTGTGGGTGCGATTGTGTGTGAACTAATTGCTTATAATCATGTGATAATCAGGAGCTGCAGGGCACACGATCTGCTGGTCCTAGTAATAATTTAAGTACCGATATTATAGAAGGTGATTCCAGATGCTCTAACCAGGGGCAGACTTCTCAGATTTCTAAACTCAATGCAAAAAACTGTGGATATAATGGCTTAGAAGATGGAGGACACCTTAATTCTCGAAGGCGGCAAAACAAAGGTGGTAACAAGTCACACCTATCACATAAGCAACGTCTATTCCCAGGTAATTATAAATTGTATGGCAATGGACGTAATCGACACTATATTGTGTCGGAAAGCCCCCCAAGCAGTTCGATTGGATTCTTCTTTGGTTCAACACCACCTGAAAATTCTGGGTAGGTACTGCTTGTCAATTTGCTGCGAATTCTAGTTTCAGAAGTGATTTAATTGTTTGTTTGAGGCTTTTTATAATTATATTTCATTTATTATGAATTGTAGCTTGCTGCAATCAAAATTAATTGGCTCTCCCCATGGAAACCCTGTTGGGAGTAGTAGCCCATCTGTGGGATCTACGCCAAAAGCTTTCCCCCATTTTCCCCATCCAAGTCATCAATTATTGGAGGAGAATGGGTTCAGACAACAAAAGTAATTAGCCTCGTCTTTAAAGTTTCTTACATAAAAGTCCATTTATGTTACCTTCTCCGGTGTAAGTGCTTATTCCTTCATTATTTTGACATTCTTTTATGTAGATATCATAAATTCCACAGACGTTGTCTTGGCGAACGAAAGAAGTTGGGGATTGGCTGCAGCGAGGTGAATTTGCACTGCTATTACTTGTGTTTTATTTCTTTTTTTATGCAGAAATAAGGATTTAATATATTCATATTTGTTATCCAAATTCATGTTTTTGTAGAATCGCAAATCTGCATCTTTTTATTTTTTTTTACTTTAAGCTAATCGTTAATTTTTTGCTTATTTCATAGAAATAGCTAAACATTTTCCTTTTTGGTCCCATAATATTTTTGTACAGGAAATGAATACACTCTACCGGTTTTGGTCTTATTTCCTGAGAAACATGTTTCACGAAAGTATGTACAATGAGTTTCGTAAGCTTGCACTAGAAGATGCAGCTGCCAATTATTATTATGGTCTGGAATGTCTTTTCAGATTTTACAGGTATACCTTTTATTTAGAGTTGACTCCGAGCTATATCACTTCTTGTTAGCGAGCCGAGCCCACTGATATGATTTTATTTATTTTATTAGTTATGGGTTAGAGAAGGAGTTTCGTGATGATTTGTACGATGACTTTGAGCGGCTTGCTCTGGAATTCTACCACAAAGGCAATCTTTATGGCCTTGAAAAATATTGGTAATCCTTTATCCTGGTGCAAGTCAATCATTTTTTTTTAATTTTTATGGGGCATTTACATATATAGTACACATTTTTTATGTTTACTTGTCTAAACACCTAAAATTTCATATTTTACATGAATAGCATTCAACTTTTTAACGTCACGTTAAATACACCACTATTACCACATAAGACTGAAATATACCTATACTTGCAATAGTTTATGACACCAAAGTGTTAAAATATGAAAGTTATTAGTGTTAGATATGTAAATACATGAAATTGAGTGGCATGCATGTAAATATTCCTGTTTTTTTGTCAAGTTCATTGGAAAGAAATTTTTTTCGTAAGAATATCCCGTTGGACCATATTATTCAAATGGGTTGGTTCCATAAACCCATTGAATTTTTTTTAAGATAACTATAATATATATGCTAAAATCAATCAAAATTTATATTGTACCACTCTTTGACAAACAAAAAAAAACTGATCACAATATACTTACTTTTTAAATTCAAAACAAAGCTTCCCTATAAAATTCTTTCTCATGAATTCTTAACAACTTCCATCAAGAACTGAATCAGTGTTTCTACATGGCAGGGCCTTCCATTTATATCGAGATCAGAATAAACCCATAAAGATGAATGGTGAGTTGGAGAAGCTGCTCAGCGAAGAGTATCGAACCCTCGAAGATTTCAGGGCAAGCGGAGATAAGGCGGAAAAGGTGGCGGCGTACAAAGAGGTCACCGCCACTGGTGGCGGCTGCCGCACCCTGCTCAGGCTTGCAGTTCCAGTGAGAACTGTAAGGAGCCTGAATCATGCTGAAGGGCAAATTGGCAATCAATTTTTTTTTCTTTTTGTTGTGAGGGGAGGGGATTAGGATTGCCATTGCTGTGCGTTTTTTGGTCCTCTGCTAATGGTAATATGGCTGTGGATTGGAATTGTTTTTTTTCTTTTTTTTTTTAATTTTCTCAATCCTAGATTTGTACATAATTCCGGGAAAGAGATGGAAAAAAGAAAAAAAAAAAAAGGAAAAAAAAATTTGTGTATTCGGGATTGCGGAAATTGACTAATAATAGAGTTTAGAATTAGTCAATTAGGTGATGGTATTTGGTGCACCGTTTATGTTTTTTCCTTCTACTATATTATTTATGATTCTTTTATTTAATTTAATTTGCTGTTGATGAATCTTATATATGCACATAGTTATGATTTGTTCATCACCATATTGTATTATTGCTTAATCTGAATTTTCATCGGCGAAAAGAAACACTGCCTTGCATATTTCTAAAAATATTTATGTAATAACAGAAATGATGTATTTCTATTAATGCTCTTATGTTACAATTTTTTAGAGTTTCTTATAAATGTCAGATATGTTATTGCTCCAGAGAAGCAGTGGTGATTGTACTTGGTAGATATGATTATTTAAAAATTAGATATTATTATAAAATTAAGGTATAGAAATAACAAAGAAGCGAAAATTTTAGGGCAAATAGAAAGAAGCTTTTTTTCAGAAGGCACAGCTAAAAGTGAACAGAACTTGAAATATGTATTTTAACTTTTAGAAATTGATGGTAGTGTTATATTTTCAATGTGGGTGTTTAAGAGATTTGAATGTTGGGTGTACATATGAGAGTTTAGGTGTTAGATTTGTAAATACATAAAAAGTTTGTGCTTATGTATTTAAATGCTCTTAAAAATTATTGGATATGCACGCAATTTTCTAAACAAACACAGTTATTTGTCGCGGACAAAAAGTCTAACATCAATTAGGTGAAAACCGAAGAGCAGCATTAAGTCCGGGCTACCAACCTCTTTTAAGTTTTTTTTGAAGGTGATAAGTGTTATCAGAGCAAATTAATGTTTAACAGGTGTGTAAATTTTCCTTGTTCCAGTGGGGCCCCCCGGAGGAGCCAATCCGTGACGAGAGCATCATGTGATTGGATGAAGGAGAATGTCACAGAAAAAAAACCCCACATCGGTTAGGTGTAAGGCCAAGAGCAATATTAAATCATGGGCTGTCTACCTCTATTAAGAGCTCTTTTGGGAAGTGACGTATTGCTCAAACTGATATCTAGAATGAACATATTA
>NW_018164814.1:651837-654152 GCF_001263595.1 Phalaenopsis equestris
CTCATAGCGCGTTTGGGGCGATATGCGGTGGTGGTATGGTGAAGCACGACGGTTTTTCCTGTTTAGCAAACTGTGCTTTGCTTAAATTCTAAAAAAAAAAAATTGCAACTAAAATCTGTGTTTTTCAATCAAACTTGGTTGTCTGCGGTAGCTGCCAGAAAACTACGGTCTGAAAAAAAAAAATAAAACTTTGTAATAGTCGTCATAGTTTTTTGAACAACTGCTTATTCTTCAGTTGTTTAAGCAAACAACTGCAAATGTCTGAAACAGACCCTCAATCAATTGAAGTTAGTAAGTGTAGACCGTTGATTAATCCAGCCTAGTTAGCTTTCTTCAATCTTGATGGCAAGCCTTTGGAATCTCCATGTGATTGTTGGATATACTTTGTGGAGGTAGATTTTTATTTGGACCGGCTTGACTAGGGGTAGGCTTATTAAGTTGGTTTTTTTGTAGCTTTTGGCTCGGATGCTCTTCCATTTAGCTCGATGTCGGCTTGATGGCTCTTGCTTGAATGATTCAGCTGTCTTCTTGTTTGCCTCATGACTAAACCACCTTTGGTCTGGTTGGCTTGTTCGATGAGGCGATCTCCACAATCTCCTGGCAACGGGCTCTTCTTCATCATATTTTTTCCATATATATATATATAAATGTAAATTCTTCTATTAATTTATTGGATCCTCATAAACAGAATAATTTTATACCAAACAAGTCTATTTTTTTTTGCATTTCAATTTAAGTATAGGCAAATTATTAAAAATTAAATTTGCCTATTTGACCGCCCTAATATTAAAAAATATTGGTGCCTATTTAGCCTAATTTGAGCCTAAATTTGGTTTAGGTTTAACCTAACTCAAGCTTACCCCATTTCCTTTACCCTGTCCCAAATTAGACCTAAAATCCATCTCTAAGTTTAAACCACTTTAAACTTAGCAAAAATTTGAATGTTACTAGGTCTAACCCAAGTTGAATTAACTGATAACAACCAATTTAATTCGATTTTCAATTCTAACGACAATTCTCAAATCATACAAAATCTCAACTAGTCTGTTAATAAAGAACAAGAAGACATCAACAATATGGGATACGACAACTCTGAAAGTGAGACACCCGTCCTCAAACTTCAAAGAGCTCGATCGCAATTGACTTAGAATTCTCGGATTCAGAGATCCCTCCGGAAGAGCCAGTTCCGCCGTTTATGTTTTTTTCTTCTACTATATTATTTATGATTCTTTTATTTAATAAAAAAAAAAAAGGAAAAAAAAATTTGTGTATTCGGGATTGCGGAAATTGACTAATAATAGAGTTTAGAATTAGTCAATTAGGTGATGGTATTTGGTGCACCGTTTATGTTTTTTCCTTCTACTATATTATTTATGATTCTTTTATTTAATTTAATTTGCTGTTGATGAATCTTATATATGCACATAGTTATGATTTGTTCATCACCATATTGTATTATTGCTTAATCTGAATTTTCATCGGCGAAAAGAAACACTGCCTTGCATATTTCTAAAAATATTTATGTAATAAGAGAAATGATGTATTTCTATTAATGCTCTTATGTTACAATTTTTTAGAGTTTCTTATAAATGTCAGATATGTTATTGCTCCAGAGAAGCAGTGGTGATTGTACTTGGTAGATATGATTATTTAAAAATTAGATATTATTATAAAATTAAGGTATAGAAATAACAAAGAAGCGAAAATTTTAGGGCAAATAGAAAGAAGCTTTTTTTCAGAAGGCACAGCTAAAAGTGAACAGAACTTGAAATATGTATTTTAACTTTTAGAAATTGATGGTAGTGTTATATTTTCAATGTGGGTGTTTAAGAGATTTGAATGTTGGGTGTACATATGAGAGTTTAGGTGTTAGATTTGTAAATACATAAAAAGTTTGTGCTTATGTATTTAAATGCTCTTAAAAATTATTGGATATGCACGCAATTTTCTAAACAAACACAGTTATTTGTCGCGGACAAAAAGTCTAACATCAATTAGGTGAAAACCGAAGAGCAGCATTAAGTCCGGGCTACCAACCTCTTTTAAGTTTTTTTTGAAGGTGATAAGTGTTATCAGAGCAAATTAACGTTTAACAGGTGTGTAAATTTTCCTTAGTCCAGTGGGGCCCCCGGAGGAGCCAATCCGTGACGAGGGCATCATGTGATTGGATGAAGGAGAATGTCACAGAAAATAAACCCCACATCGGTTAGGTGTAAGGCCAATAACAATATTAAATCATGGGTTGCCCACCTCTATTAAGAGCTCTTTTGGGAGGTGACATATTGCTCAAACTGATATCTAGAATGAACATATTA
>NW_018164814.1:654252-668947 GCF_001263595.1 Phalaenopsis equestris
TAATTACTCCATTTAGAAGCAAAAACTCAAAAAAATAAAAAAAATAAAAAAAAAACTTTTCATTAAAAAACATAACAAGTAATTAAGTCATTATTTTTAGATTAACCTGAACTCAACTGGAATTTGCCATTTTTCGAGTCATTTAAGCTTAACCCAAAGCCAACTTGAAACTTCCATGGGTTGGCATAATTTTTTATGTCAGGTTCGAGACAAATTTTTGTATCATGTCTCATATAAAGACCTTTAAATGTAGCATGTATTGAATCCCCTACATACATGTGTTATAGATCCTAGTTTTTCTCTTATTCTTATTTCAATAGTATTGACCGGCTTCAAATTCTCTGCTGTGTTTACTAAAGGTTAAAAGTAACAACTTATTTCCTTCTGTCACCATGCTGCCATAACAGAAAACTAAAATTGAGAAATGGCCGATTGTTATGGTTATCTTGCTCGGGAAATCTTGGTTATTGTTTTCTCATAGACGTGATATACACTGTAGCTGATATTTGAATAGTATACAAAATGTGCGTTGCCATTATTTCAAAAAATGACTACGTTTTCCAGCAAATATTGTTAGGTCTTTGTTTATGTTTGATTGTTGCTATGGATCTTCTTATTTGCTTATTTCTAAAATTATAAACTTAAAAAATTGCTGGAATCCAACTGCAATGTATTATAACCTGTGGTTTTTGGCTAGATCAAGGAAGATTATAAGAATTTATTATTTTTGAATCTTTTTAATCATAAATAAGAAAGCATTATAACAGTTAAATTTAGTAAGTAGTCAAATAAATTCCTATTTTTCTTTCAATGCTTGTGTGTTATTGGATGTGTATTCTTCAAACACTTAATAAATCTTGACAAGAGCTTCTAGGGAATACATCTAATCATTCCAATGTGAGACCTAAATCATAATTGGTGACTTCCATTCTTCACTCTTTCATCCAAGTTATTTGTGATAGGCTTGTGTATATGATTGAGATCTTATCAAATTTGATGCTAATTGAGCAATGTTTCATGGTGTGAGTTTAATTGTTGTGAGATCTTATCAAATGTGAAACTTTTGATTTTGGCAAAGTTTATATCATTAATTGGAATAAATTAATTGTGTTTTATGGTTTTTCATCAAAGAGGCTAACGTCTGCTGAAATAAAAAGTTTGAAAATGAATTACGATTTTTTATATGTTTTAATCTATTATGTATTTCATGTAATATTTATATTATTAGATATTAACCCTAAGATGCCCTCCATCACTTCCATTTTCTATGTCATTGTGAAATGGTTAAGGCAATCTCCATTTATACATGGATGATAAGAACGTTTGTCACTTTTTTCATAAAGATTATAAATATAAAAATACTATCAATCATAATTTAAATGCGCTCAGCAATAATTTTTATCTGAAGATGAATATGGAAATGATGACTAGTAAAAATATCTTCCTTGGATCTTCTACTACTCAGTTTGGTAAGGCAATAGTAATAAACAAGAAATACCATTAAAACACCTCTTCTGCATTTTTACAGAGAAAGTGGGGAAGGCTCTCCCTCATCATCATGTTTCCCTCTTCTCTTGGGCTACTTTTTTTATAATGGAAAAGGAGACGGATATCTACTCTCACCACCAACCCACAAACTCACTCTCTTCAACTTTCTCAATGAAAATAATTAGTACAGAAAATTTAAGAAAAAATACTAAAATGAAATTTGCATTGTTCTTTAGAAGTTAACTAAATACTCCTTCCAAGCTACTATGTAATTGCGGCTTGAATAAAAGGGAATATCATGTTTCATAGCTATAATAGCAATAGCAGAAAAGCATATAAAAAACATCTAGCCACTAACCTCAAAAGAACACCAATAGCATAGCTGATAGCAGCCTGTCAGATTGATAAAATAGGTCATGCATAATTTGATACATGCTAAGATAGTGTTTAACATCAGCTAATAATTATTGTTTTTAAACGAAAAGCATAAATTATCAATGGACATGATTAGACCCTCTTATAATTTAGAATTAAATTCAATACAATAGAGAAAATATGAGTATTATAAAGATCCGACACTCATGTGAATAAGTTGAAAATGGTGTACATGAGGCAATATTTTTTATATTAAAAACCCGAAAAGCATAAAAATCATGGAGCCTAGCCTATTTAAAATAGTTAAGCTAGTATGAGTAAAGAATTACAAAACATGTTTTTCCTCGTAATAAGAGAAGACGTTTATACAAAAGTAATGGATAGTAATCATGAATATGTCTCATGTTGTGGTATTAGAATGAATTTTAAGGGGTTCAAAGTAGTCATGATACAATGAGTTTCGAACAACAATTGAAGTAGAAGTTGGAAGACAGGTGATTGGGTAATGGGGGCATGTGACCACGAAGACAGATATCATATATCAATAGCTATAAAATATCAATTTTTAACAAGAGAAGAAACTCTATATGAATGTCAGGAATGCGAAGACAATGGAAAAACAACACAGCCATTCTCTCATGTGAGGGTAAACTGGGCAATCAAGAAGACAAGCATCAAACATTGATCATAATAAAGACTGGAGATGATGGATGGTCAACATATTCACTTTCCTAATAGGGGAGATTGGTTGACTGAAAAAACAGACATCAAATGTTGGTGGTCAATAGATGCCAAAAGTCAATAGTTGACAGACGTCTCATGACAACTAACAAATCAACAAAAAAGGCTCAAGTCCTGCAGTTATAGGTGGCGAGTTCGGAATTTCTTTTTTTTTTTTTTTTTTTTGGTAGCGAGCTTGATTGTTCTTCTAATAGATGGAAAATTAAGTAACAGAGAAAATAACAGCCAAAGATCGATGTAAGAAAGTGAGTTGTTTGTACGTGTTGAATGACTACCAATATAAAGCATGAAAAGTTGGGTAATGATGAATGGCGGATTGGGTCGTTGTCATGATAGGAGAGGTCAGGAAACACTAACTTGAACGCTAGACTTCAATAACTAACCGAAGTCGGTGGCACATTAGTAATTGGCTGATGTCGATGGTTGATAAACATCAAGTATCTGTCAAGCTACAGTTGACGAGCAACTACAAGTCATATAATGAAAGACGATCACTGATGTTTGATGCTTGATGTATATTAGCCATTGATATTCGATGCCCATCCCAATGATAGGCTGGTCTTCGCTCCTATCAAGATAATAATCGAATATTCGAACACGCAAGAAGGATCGCCTTTGATTACCTATGCTAGTTTTACTTTATTTTAACAAAAAAACAAAAAAAAAATCATTTGCAGTTGAAATGAATGACAGCTTTTATCATCAGTATACAAAAAAATAAAAAACGAGTCAAGAGATGGAGATAATTTTTTAACAAGACATTAATTATACTCTACAACTATTAAAAAGGTCGAAACTAAAAATGTTGCAACTTTGCAAGACGAAACTGCATCAAAGGCATAAAAGGAGGTATAATTAGAGTACCTCAGTGGATAAGTTTATAAAACAATATACACAACAAGCAGCTCCAACTGCTACGGTTAAAAGCAACAACTCCCCCTTAAGCTGCAGCAAGACAGTAAGAAAGAAAATATATGTATAACTATGCATTTCTGATTTTGGCTAATTATTATGAAAAGGGCACTTCTATGCTAGCCATATTGCAATACAAAACAAAGTTACATGAAGTGGTACGTATACCAAAGATTGCAAAGAGCATTTTTCCAATTTACGAAGACTAGAGCTCTTTAAAGAAACTGAGAAGAAGAAGACATACAGCTTCATATTTGAGCATGTTCACTTTCTTTCTCTTTTCACCTTCATCCTTCCACTTCTGTTTTCATACCAAACAACCATAAAAAACCATGAATTCCATAAACAATGCAGTATATCCATAAATAACCATAAAAAACCATAAAATTAGAATCAAATTGAAAGGAAGCTGACCTTTGTCAATAATTTCTTGTTGACCGGAGCAGTGTTCTCACTAGAGATCCAATCCATGTTTTTGGTTAGTTTTAGAAATTCAGTATTTTCTTCCAATTCATCAACTTCCACTTTCAACTACACAGAAAGAAAGATGTAAAAGAAAAGAACATAACAATAATTAATGCAAACCTCCCTTAGGTTTGTTTGTTATTATACCTTAGGCTAAATTTAAGCAAAATTTTAACACAAACCCAGGAAAATGGAAGCTTGGGTACTTCAAATCATATTGTTTGGATAATTCCCACTCCAGTTGAATACATGATTTGTTAAATCTTTTCATTCAAAATATTTAATGAATCTAAATGGGTGTTTAGTAGCGCCTTTTAATAGGATTTATTAGCAGGTTCACTAAATCCAGCCAAACACTAAAATGTAGGACTTCTGTGGATTTATTGGCGTAGCACCTATGGATCAAAAACCAAGAACAGAAAAACAAGGAAGCAAAGAAGAAGAGGATGAAACAAAAGTTTTCTGTAATTCCCAAATGAAGAAAATATCAAAAGTGCTTTACCACCTATACCTCCACTCCCCTATAGCAGCGGATCAACGATAAGGTACGTAGCTAACTAATTAGAGGGGACAACTCCCCTCATAACTGGTAACTAAGAAAATAAAAATAGCATAAGTGGTCTATTAGCAAATAACTAAGAAAAAAAAAGATAAGTAGCCAAGTGTATCTGGAAGGTTTACATACAGTTCTGCAATAGCTGCATCATTTGGGAATTTTCGGATTTAGAGTTCCAAATTCTGCATTTGATTCAGCTTAAATCCGGATTAAGTAAATCCAGGGACAGGGTGAATTTAAAGATTTTATGATTTACGGATTCACTAAATCCTACTAGCAGCCAAACACCCCCTATCATAAATTTCAAACTCCCAAACAAAAAACTAAACAATTCATCAGGATTTAGCAAAATTTAGCAGTTGGCAATCTAATGAAATAATCAGGTTTTAATCCCCTCGAGATTTACCAAATTTGAATATTCAGAATTTACCAAATCCTACGAGAGTTAAATCTAGCTTGCAACCAAAGATCCCCTAGACCAAAGCCATTGCTGATTCAAACAGCAAAAAGCAGTCAAGAGATTCATACCAAGTCAATTTGGCGGATCTGCTCTTCTCTAATATTAACTTTCGGATCAACAAATTTTAACTCATATTTTCTCCATAAATTGTCATAAACCTTCGTCACAAAATCACCATCTGTTTGCCTCTCCTTCAGAAACATTTGCACTATTTCTTCTCCAGCAACCTCGCTTCCTGCGGGTGATTACAGTTTTAACCTATGACCTAACACAGCCATTAATTATGAGATTTAAACTCAATAAGAAGTACAATACCCAAAACTTCAACTGTTCGCTTCGCGAATGATATAAGCCAGACATTAATTCATTCGGAGAAAATGAAGTAGATCGAGGGAGGGTTGCGTGTACCTGATAGAGCAGAAGAGGGAATGCCGGCGTGGAAAGTTTTCTTGGGAACAGATCGATTTTGATGGAAAGAGGAGCTTTTCGGAGGAAGAGTTGAGTGGGAAAATGGGTAATAATATGCTTTAGAGGTGAAGAGCCCTAATCTGAAATGAGTCTCCATGGCCATTAAGCTCTTTCTGCCAAGGAAAATAGCAGGAGGTGTATCGTCTTCAACCTCTGCATCGGGAAAAATATCTCCATTATAAGGAGAGAACCAATTCAATTCTTCATTTAAAATAAGAAAATTTTAAAACAATTATTTTATTAATATTAAGTCTTCTAATTTGGGGGTATTTACATATATACCACTCAATTCTTATGTATTTACATAATTGACATATAAACTTAACCTTTTAAGCATAAACCACCAAATACAAACTATGCTTGGGTAAGATTGTGAGAAAGCATTTATGTAAAACTTAAAGTCTTGGGATTAGATATATAAATATATAAGAATTAAGTGGTGTGTATAAAACTCTTACAGTATCTAAATATTAATATTCAATTTTATATTAATTAAATGGGTCATATATGATATTCATTAATATATAAAACAACATATATAGTCAGCTCATAGCGCGTTTGGGGCGATATGCGGTGGTGGTTTGGTGAAGCACGACGGTTTTTCATGTTTAGCAAACTTGGTTGTTTGCGGTAGCTGCCAGAAAACTACGGTCTGAAAAACAAAAAAAGCTTTATAATAGCCGTCATAGTTTTTTGAACAACTGCTTATTCTTCAGTTGTTTAAGCAAACAACTGCAAATGTCTGAAACAGACCCTCAATCAATTGAAGTTAGTAAGTGTAGACCGTCGATTAATCCAGCCTAGTTAGCTTTCTTCAATCTTGATGGCAAGCCTTTGGAATCTCCATGTGATTGTTGGATATACTTTGTGGAGGTAGATTTTTATTTGGACCGGCTTGACTAGGGGTAGGCTTATTAAGTTGGTTTTTTTGTAGCTTTTGGCTCGGATGCTCTTCCATTTAGCTCGATGTCGGCTTGATGGCTCTTGCTTGAATGATTCAGCTGTCTTCTTGTTTGCCTCATGACTAAACCACCTTTGGTCTGGTTGGCTTGTTCGATCAGGCGATCTCCACAATCTCCTGGCAACGGGCTCTTCTTCATCATATTTTTTCCATATATATATATATAAATGTAAATTCTTCTATTAATTTATTGGATCCTCATAAACAGAATAATTTTATACCAAACAAGTCTATTTTTTTTTGCATTTCAATTTAAGTATAGGCAAATTATTAAAAATTAAATTTGCCTATTTGACCGCCCTAATATTAAAAAATATTGGTGCCTATTTAGCCTAATTTGAGCCTAAATTTGGTTTAGGTTTAACCTAACTCAAGCTTACCCCATTTCCTTTACCCTGTCCCAAATTAGACCTAAAATCCATCTCTAAGTTTAAACCACTTTAAACTTAGCAAAAATTTGAATGTTACTAGGTCTAACCCAAGTTGAATTAACTGATAACAACCAATTTAATTCGATTTTCAATTCTAACGACAATTCTCAAATCATACAAAATCTCAACTAGTCTGTTAATAAAGAACAAGAAGACATCAACAATATGGGATACGACAGCTCTGAAAGTGAGACACCCGTCCTCAAACTTCAAAGAGCTCGATCGCAATTGACTTAGAATTTCGGATTCAGAGATACCTCCGGAAGAGCCAGTTCCGCCCTTGATTATCAGTTTTCATCTCACATATATGATACAAAGAATGTTTTATCCAATCATTTTTTATTAGGGAATTGACATACCTACTATTGAATGGTTATATATCCTAATTCTTAAATCATAAAAAAAAATAAAAAAATATTAACTTATCTAAGTTGTTATAACAACAAATATTACATTTAATGTGTTAGATGTATAAATACATAAGAATAAAATGGTATTTATTTTATTTTGATAGTGAAAATAAAATCATAATGTTGATAACTTTTAAAAACATTATGAGCTCATAAACACATCTAAATATGTAAATACAATTATAGAATGTAATGAACTCATACTTTCTCAGTACATGTTTTCAGTTATTTGAACTCAAAGTTGATTGAACAAACATGAGACTTTGTTTTCATCAATTTGGTTAGTTTTGATGATTTTCATTTTAATAGTTGGGCCAAAACAATAAAAACATGTGGCATTGACATGCATGCCACCCACTTCTTATGTATTTACATATCTTACACATAAATTTAAATTTTTATATTTATACCACCTCTTACGTCTTTAACTTCACATAAAAAATGAGCGAAGTGGCAAAATAGTCACGTACTATTTACCTGAGGCCGTTTTAGTTCCGAAGTTTATAGAGTTGCCAAAAAAGTCACAGACTATTTTAAAACTGAGCTCTAATAGTCATCAAAGTGGGCTATTTCAGCCTCAATGTAAAGAGTCTGGAGAACATTTTGACACTTCTATAAGCTACGGGAGTAAAATATCGCCACTTAAAATAATCTTAGACTATTTTGGCACTTCAGCCTTCACAAAATGAAAAAAAAACATTTCATGGATAGAGAGGGGGCATGTATGTAAAAAATGAAGTTTATGTGTTAGATATGTAAATACATAGAAATTGAGGGGTATGCATGCAAATCATCCCAAAAATTATCAAAAATAAAAATAAACAAACAAAATTCAACATTACTAAACTTCACTCAAAACTCATTAATTAAATCATAATTAAGGATTAATCCAAAAGCAATTTTTGTCAAAACAATCTTAAATTAAAATAATAATAATAATAATAATAATAATAATAATAAAATCAAAATAGCAAGTTTTTAATGCATGGAACGTTTTATGCGCTTATAATGACATATTTTCTATTTTTGATTTATTCTTAATAATTCCACATTGATATTTTCAGCAACATCCACCATGCAGCACGTTTAATTGGTGAGAATATGACTTTTATAAGTATGTGATGGTGTTTATTATCTGATGTTGACGGAATTTGGGTTCAAATTTGAGGTTTGATGGTGATGTCCAACGGCCTTATTAGAGAATTTAATGCTATTAATTTAATAAATATAGATCAAATTTATTAGTGTTCTACCTCAAAAATATCATAGAATTAAATATTGCATAATAAGCTATTTTTTATATTAATTATAATTTTCTATATGAATTTCACTCTAGTGTGAAATGAAAAACAAAATGCAATATATATATATATATAGCAATAATTATAATAATTGAGAAGTTGGGATGTATAAAAATAGCAATAATAATAACAAGGATTATCCTAATATGATTGAGAAGTTGGGATGTATCCAGGATGTAATTGCCAAGCTGGCTCGGGCTCGACTTGATCAATGACTCGTGACTAGAGCTGAACAAGTTTAGCTCAAGTTAAACCCATCATTTAAAAAGTAATTAATATAAACAAATATTCTAAATATATTAAATATCAAGATTTTATATTTAAATTATTTAAAAAATATAAAAAATATAGTTAATAATTTATATCAAATAATTTCTTATTATTTATTTCATAAAAATTCATCTTCTTAATCATTTTTTATAACAAATATAAATTAATATTATTTTCTTTATTACACAATAAATAGCTTCTCATAAAATTAATCTTGAACTCGAGCTCGAACTAATAAAATATATAAATATTTAAACAAAAAATAATATAATGATTATTTCAAATTTGGAATAAAAAATCACCTAAAGAAAAGTTGAGTTGAATGCATGCCTTAATAACTAATAAAATAAAAAAGTTAGTTATCCATCAACTTAAGACTTTTAATTTGATAGATACCTATATCTTAGTATATGACTCACTCTCAAGTCCTCTAATCAATTATATTAGAGACAATAGTATAACTAACATCAATAATTCATGTAATTTATAAAACCAAAGCTAACTCCTTTGATAGACTTGATGGTAAAGATGAGAAATCAGTTACGAAGCTAATCTACAGAGCTGTCAAAAGCTGCTATTTGAGGAAAAATGAGGGTTAAAATGAACAACTTCTACTAAAAAAAAAAGGAAATATAATTAAGATCACAATTAATGATAATTTCAATTTCAACATCAGGCACTAACAAAAACTTACCTATCATTTCTAAGCCAATCGAAATCTTATTAATAAATGCCTTTTAATAGAGTCAACCCCAACAGATGACTGACCCTTCTGTTTTATAGTTTTCATATTTTTAACTAGGGTTCTATGACAGACTAACAATTTTAATAAATTCTGTAAATTCGAATTTACTTAATCCTGTCAATAATAGAATGTAATAAATATGGGATTTAAGGGGTCTCTTTGGGAAGTTGTAACTTATTAGAAAGTAATTGTAAAGCTGTTGAATATTAATATAATGCTTAAAAGGCTGTTGTTGCTATCACAAATGTGTATATATATTTAAGACCGTGGCTAGAAAGTTGTCTGTCACGGACAAATAGTCCCACATCGGTTAGGTGTAGGGCCCAAAAACAGTATTTAAGTCCTGGGCTGCCCACCACCCATAAGGGCTCTTTTGAGAGGTGACAAGTGGTATCAGAGCAGATTACTGTCTGCCAGGTGTGTGGACTCTCCATGGTTCAGTGGGACCCTCGGTGGAGTCGATCCGTGACGAGGGCGTCACGTGATTGGGTGGAGGAGAATGTCACGGACAAATAGTCCCACATCGGCTAGGTGTAGGGCCCAAAAACAGTATTTAAGTCCTGGGCTGCCCACCACCCTTAAGGGCTCTTTTGGGAGGTGACATGTCGCTGCACTTAGCCAAGAGTGATGAGAAAACGTAAATTTCAGCGATAAAGGCCAAAACACAATTTATCCAAACAGAAAAAACTGCAGTGTATTGCGGCACCACCACCCCAAACGGATCCTAAGTTAAAACTAAGAAGTCTTTTTTGGAAGGAAATGAAAAAAATAGATTTAAATTTAAAAGTTATTATTTTTTCTATCTTGTAAGATTTGAAGTTAAAATTTACTTAAATTTGTTACCATATAGCCCCTTCAAACTCTTATTTCGTATAAAAATAACATTATGAGAAACTTTAAAAAAATGAATTACATCTTTTAATGCAATGCATGCATAAAGTACTATAAACATAGAAATATAAGTAAATATATAAGTAATTGTGTGGTAAAAATAGAATTACATGCTGAAATCCTATTTTGCAGAAAATCTTTACCTAATAATTTTCCAAGGAGACAACTTGGTTAGTCAGATGGTGCAAAAAATTCAATGCGAGTCAAGAATGAAGAAGCAGCAGTAAGTTCTCCATTAACGAAGAAAAACGGAAACAAGAGGAAGAAACATGAAAGAAAACGAAGAAGAAGAAGAAAAGGAAGAGAATAATAAGCAAAGCAGCAGTTCAGGCAAATGAAGATTAGAGAAAGACTAATCACCATTTATTGCAATAATCTTTCCTCTTAATTAAACCTGGTTACAGAACCAAACCATTAACTAAAGCCATGTTCGACCAAGAGAAAACATCTCCCCCACCATTCACTCAGAACAAAAGCCAGTAGAGGAGGACCAGAATCCTCAGGCTCAACTTCATCCTCTACTTCATTAAGCTTCTCCTGCACCTCCAACGAAGCCAGCAGAGAGCAGCGACAGAGAGGACAGCTTAACTTCTGATACTGGAGCCATTTATCTAAACAAATCCGATGAAATAGATGACTGCACCTTAGCTTTCGGATCTCTTCTCCTTCAACGACGTCGGACAGACAGAAAACACACCTCGCCTGTTCGTCCGATACTGTTCGTCTGTATTTGGAGATTCCTACATCTGTATCTCGGATGGAGAAGTCTTGATCAAAAACGCTGAGGTAATGATCGAGAGAGTCGAAGTTCAATGGCCATGTGAGAGACATTGTTTCTTCCTGGTATTGCAGAATTCTCAGTAGAGGTTTGATGAGAAGGAAGAGGGTGCTGCGGCAGGGAAGAAGGAGCATGGAGATCACTGGAGATGAAAGCAGTTCTCTAATTGTCATGCTTGATTTTGAAGAGAGAGAGAGAGAGAGAGAGGGAGGGAGGGATTGAGATTGAAGTGAGGTAGAAACTATAGAATGAGCAGCTTTGTAGAATCTGATGTACCGTGGAACTTGACTTGACCTGTTTGGCTACAAGCAAGATTTTACCTCTTACCAGAATTCACAAAATGATGTAAATCTACATTTAATAAAATTTGAGGAATAAAACTTAAAAATTATATGATATGATAACTCTGAAAACTAGTTAAAATCTAGTAAATTATGAAGATGAACTTAAAGTCAATCCACTGTACATGTTGACTGAGATTTAAATTGTTCCAAGTTGGCAACCTTTAGATAAAGAGATCAGTATATATTATATTGGTTGAAAGGACAACTCAAGGACATGCGACTTTCTTGAGGGAAAGGAATAATTTAAAAAAACAAAATAGAGTAGCTTTTGGTGATACTGAAACGTCAAGGAATCATGTATGGACGACGATGCATAATCTCAAAATCTAATTTTAAATGTATTTCAATTTAGGCTAAGAACTGGTAAACAAGAATTAAATTTGCCTGACCTTTTATTATACATTATCATGTTATTTTAGTGCAGATATCCAAATTAATAACAGGGAGATATACCACATTGAGCAGTTATAGAGTAGCTTTTGGTGATAGGAAGCTGTAACGGTAAAGAGGAGAAGAGTACAATGAAATAGGACCTACCGACAGAAGATCATGAGACTCATTTATTGAATCGAGTAAAGCCGTCCGAGTCAAAGCCGACCGATCCATGAGGAGGGCGAAAAAAAGGCAAAAAGATTCAAGTGAATCATTCGATAAGAAATGAGATGACAATATATCCAAAACAACAAGCCAACCACCACAAAGAAGAGTCCTGCAAACTTGAAGCCAACCTAGCTCAGTCAACCGGCAACACCAACCAAGCCTAGTTGATCAAACATGTCCTACCGGCTTGAAGCCAAATAAACTCAGCCAACAGAATGAGAGAACAACCGAACGACATGTTCATATGTATAAAATATCAAGAATAGCCTATATAACCCATTTTAAAACAAGAGAAAAAATATAACATCACCGCATCGTATTATCTCTCCTATAAATAGGAAATTCATTTAATAAATAAAAAAGATTTAAAAGGATTGACACGACATTTATTATTCATTAATGTTCACTCCTCTACCTATCTCTCTCTTCTAACTTGTGCTCATTCTCTGGGGACAAATTTGGATACAACAATCTGGAAAAATAGAACCAACAATGAGCCTGATTAACAAACATGTTAAAATGAATGAAATCAAGGTATAATTCGACAATGTAGCAATGCATAAATCGCTGCATGGCTGATTAACAAATATGGTAAAGACACAAAAAGGAGAAAAATGCGGAAGAATATGTTGAGAGGAAGTTTGCATCGAAATATAATTTAGCAAGGTGGTTGGGATGGAGCCCTCTGCACTAAAATTGGGGCTCCAAAAGGAGATTTATTTCAGCACGACTTAAGCATGTGAAGGAGAAAACGACTAATAAATGCATGTGGGCTATACGATTTAATGGAAGATTGCAGGTCCCGGCTTTTGCCTTCTTTAAGAGGGAGGGAGACAGAGTTAAGATTCAGTAAGGTCTGGCCAAGTGGTAGCCTGTATTTTTTATTTTAAGGTAGGATGAGTTTCGAATTGGCACAAGGGCTCGTAACCTGCTCAGTTTGGATCTCTGAAAGATTGCCAGAAAGTATTAAATGTTAAAAAAAAAATTGGCAGTTGATGCAATGAAGCAGGCGAGCTCAAAAGAAAGTAGATAGCGCTCGACGTTGCAGCTTCGTCCAACTGCACGGTGTCGGACGTTCGGCACGAAGTTGTAATATTTTATTGTTAATTGCTTATTCGTAATAAATTATAGAAGTTTTTTTTTTTTGAGTGCTGGATAACTTGGTGAGTGATTGCATTTGAAACTTATTTTAGTTAGACGAATTTTAAATATATTAGAAACAAATAATTAAAGATGATGTTTAAATAGATTGAAATTTGACACCAAATTCATTTTATTTTATTTTCACCAAACAACAAAATTTCAAGCTCCAAACCTTCATATATAAAAAAGAATGATTTACATACATAATAGTCAATTCTTGTGCATTTACATATCTAACACAAACTTTAATTTTTATAAACATGTCACGTTATCCATATATTAAAAAGATGCACTTAAAATGGTGATTATTAATGTGATATCCAATATTTGGGTTCAAATTCTTGTTTATGTTATGTTTGAATGCCATTAAAGTTGTTGTAGTGCGCGCGCGCACACACACATATAGTTAAATCCTGATTTGTTTATGAATCACACCCCCGAGAGTTAGAGTATAAGAATGGGGAGAAAGATAGAGAGAGAGGGAGAAAGATGAGCAGTAAGATATCATGTCTATTAACTCATCCTTATAAAATGATCTCCCAATTTATAGAAAAGATGGTTTAATATGTGATATTATATTTATGCCCCTGCTTTAAAAAAACTGTTATATTTCCCATCAACTCAGCCAATTGTTTGGCTTCTTATGGCATGCTAGGCTGGGCTAGCATGAATTCGACTGGGTAAGGCCGATTCAGCTGGCTATGATGAGTCGATGCAGATGGCAAATTGATCTTAATTAGGTTCGAATCAGCAGGACTGCCTCAGTCGACTAGACTATTGGTAAGTTGATCTAGTCTGACTTTGGCCCTCGATCCCTAGACGGGGTGTTTCTGTCAGCAAAATCAAACTAGGTTATCGAGCAGAGGATGAATCATCGTAATTCAATAAATAGCTCATTCATTGACAAGAAAGTCCTTCAGGATGACTGTGGGACTCTATTGCATTATTATTGGTCTCTGATAAGGAACCTCAATGGCGTCTGCGGAACGGCCGCTAATGGCGAGGAACTTGATTCTTTGCTCGAATAGAATCTATCAAAAAGTAGGTTGATGCCTTCACTCATCTTTTTAGCTCAATTGCTTATCTATCTTGCTCTAGTTCAATTGGTCTGAATTCGGATCGTACTTCTATCCTTCTCCTAGCTCGATTAGCCTTCCTCCTTAGCTCGGATGATTGCATCCAGTTGGATAAGTGAGGCCTCTTGGTCTCCTATTAGTAGATCCTCCTTTGTTCGTTACACTTCCTCCCTTTTGGACCATTTAATCTCATTTGTATTCGTTTTGGAACAATTTATGTGCATATATATATATATATATATATATATATATATATATTTTTTAGATCTCTGTTTGTATG
>NW_018164814.1:668963-684028 GCF_001263595.1 Phalaenopsis equestris
TATATATATATATATATATATATTATTGTGAATAATAATAATAATAAAGAATGACAACACCCTTTAAACAAAAAAATATAAAGAGACCACCCACTATAAAATAAGTTGCATTTGCATAGCATGATAAAAAATATATTTACATTTCTAAAACCTGAACTTTGATAATTGCATTCATGTCTCGCAAATTTTAACGCTACATAAAAAATACCACGATTACAAAATGTTATAAATGTACATATCAAACTTTAGGTGTTAGATATGTAAATACACAAGAATTGAGCGGTATGTATTCCAAAAAAACAAAACAAAAGAAAGTTTAACATACATACAGCTCAATTCCTATGTATTTACATTTCTATCACCTATATTTCAACTTTTGCATATATGTCATCTTATATATGCATGAAAATGTGTATTTCACTTTTAAAGTTAAAATAGTGATATTTTTTTTCTGTGATATGAAATATTTGGGTGGAAATAAACATAAAAAATAAAAGTGTTAGATATTTAAATACATAAGAATTGTGTAATACGTTAGCAAATTAAAAAAAAATTGTCAAACTGCAGTTTCATTGAGAAGAAGACAGTAAAATTCATTATAACATGAGAACAAGTAGCCTGTTCCAGCAGTTCATGACACAGAGAGATATTTGGTTTTCTGTTACCATAGATAGTTTGCAGATGAATCGCCACATGAAACTTATTCCTGACTGACTAAGAAAGCAGGCAGCAGCAGGGTTGGCTCGATCAGCCCGGAGGCCACTCCATCTGTCTTCCACCAAGAAGATGAATATGAAGATGGTAAACTGATTGACCTGCACATAATATGGAGAAGAAGATTATGAACAGCATCAATTGGAAGGAAATTGATGTGGCTTAGAAATTATACAGACATCCATTAGGTCCGTCGTTGATAACAGTCCTAAAACCATCAACAAGGCCTTCCTGCTTGGCCACTACTTTGGCTATATATAGGAGATAGCCGAGTATCTCGATGTGTCTCTCCTCTGCCTGTGAGGGATGGAGGTAAAGATAAAGTTAAAATGGAACACAGTTGGCATCAAGCATGAAAAGAGTGATTAGAAGTTTAGGAAAATAGACAACGTTACAGTTTTCAAAGTTATTGTTAATATAAATTAACGTATTTGTCCATAGAAACTTATAAATTGGGTATTATCAATTCAAGAAGTCTTGGAAGTCATCTCCTCCTCCATGCATATATGTAGTTTTCCGCTATTCTAATCTAATTTCCACATTAACAAAATGAATATATTCCCTATTCATTATTTAACTCCAAACAAATAGCAACCAACTTCAATTTTAGATACATCTTTGAATAGCTAAGAAAATCGATGATTGTAGTAACAAACTGCAAACGCTAATGTTTTTTCCATTTTTAGCATGGCATAAAGTTGAAAATAGAGAGACTGAAACAAAACGTTGATCCTTTGGGAAATAAGAAACCAAAAATATGGAGGGAGATCAAAATACCAATAATCTCTGAATCATATTTACATTAGCTTTTCTATTCCGACAGAACTTCAAAATTCCAGCTTGGTTCGTTTAAATCCTCAAGCAAAACAGGCAACCATAGATAGCATGTGTAAAAACAAGAATAAATCCAGACATCAACAATGCAAAATGTTATATGAAATGGCTGCTCACAATCAAGAAGCTTTAAGAGGTATGGTTGGCTATTAAAAATTACCTTTGAAAGTCCAGTCAATCCATCTTTAACTTTTGGAATGATCAATATATGCGTTGGAGCTTGGGGGTTTATATCTCTAAAGGCAAGAGCCTGTTAAAATTACCACATTGGTAAATATTAAAAACATCGGACACAAAGTACTAACAAAAAATAAGCACAAGCTAACTGTCATCTGAGAATTTAAATGCAAGACAGCTTGAAAATTTTTTTGCAAGTGAATGGCTGTAAATTTTCCGGTTCTAGATAAGCGGAAAAGATTAAAAACTCCGATTAGAACAACATGAATATCATGCACCTTATCGTCTTCATAAACCACAGTCGTTGGGAGTTCTTTTTTGATAATTTTGTCAAATCTGCAATAAAGAAGAGTGCCATCAGTACCAACAGAAATTGAAGATGTTACAACAACAAGTATTCTGTTTAGGTGGAATCAAGAGTGATATAAATTTTAAAGTACACTTTCACAAAGACACAATAAGCACATAAATATTCTAGGTAGAGTGCCGCTGTAGTTGTTTTATATCATAGTTTTTTGCTTTCTAAATGTAACAAACCTATGCGGATGCTGTATATGAACATGAGATGAGTTCACAGCTGATTACTTCAATGAGTTTAGTTATTGGTACAAGTGTTTCGATTCAGTTTTATTTATATTTCATAATTTAACACTTATGATTCCTTGCTCATTTCTAATATCTCATTTGAAGTAAAGTATTCCTAGTAATAAAGTTCCTTTGCTTTTTCTTTGTATTTTCAAAGCACAATTCCACAACTTGTGGCTTGTGGTTGATGACACTGTGGATGGGAGATTGTGTGTGCTGTTGCGGATGATTGTTGAATCGTTTTATCTTATGCAAAATATGCTTTACCTCTATAGCAACTCTAATTGTTTCCATACAACCTGAAACCTTTTGCTTGTGGCTTTCTTATTTTATAGAACTTCTGCTCAGAGATTTTCTTTTATATGCTCATCTATGTGCCATATCAACATTCCCGTATTGTAGTTTTGTCATAATAAACGTGAAACTTGTTATTCATACGAGAAACTAAGGTCTTGTTTGCGATCACTTTATGTTTTATATTTTATGTTTTCAATCTGTTTTGTTTTATGTTTTCTATTTCTAGAAAACGCTATGATTTATATGTTTTACAAAATAAAAAATAAAAAAACATGTTTTGTTTGGTATTATCTATTTTTTTCAAAAGAAAAAACTATACTTTTAAAAAAATTAATTAAATTGTAACAACTAAGTACATGTTAATTAATTGAAATTATTAATGAAAAACTACTAACATGTTAATTAATTTAATTATTTAACATTTCAATTAATTTTTGGGTGAATTATTAAAATCATTTAATTAACTAATTATTTTATTAAAGTCAAGGGTTTGTTAAATTGAAGTTTTAATTCATTTAAAATTTTTATAAGTTTATTAAAATTTTATGGATTAATCAAAATTTCAATTAATTTATTTAAATGTTTAAAAAATTCATCAATTAGTATTTCAATTAAGTTGCTTAATGTTTTACTTAATTATTTGTATATTTAATGATATTATTTTATTAATTTAAGGTTTTAATTTTATTATTATTAACTTAATTAAATGATTAATATTTTATGTGAATTATTATGGGTTTAATTGATTAAATAAGTATTTTAATTAAGTTGTTTAATGTTTTATTTAATTATTTATACATTTAATGATATTACTTTATTAATTTAAGGTTCTAATTTATTATTATTAACTTAATTAAATGATTAATATTTTATTTGAATTATTATGGGTTTAATTAATCAATTATTAAGTTGATTAAGTAGATTTATTATTAAATTGAGTAATTGTGAGTTAATTAAAATTCATATAAGTTCCATTTAAATAATTAATGATTTAATTGGATATTTATTAGTTTAATTAAGTGTTATAATAATTGGTTCAATTTAAGTAATTTTTATAATTCCATTAAATTATTAATGAGCTAATTAAGCAATTTTAGGAGTTAATTAGTAGATTAATGACTTAAATTGGTTATGTTAATTTCGGGCAATGATGATTAAGATTTTAGGGCATGGCTCTAAAAAACATGTTTTTGAAAAAGCAAAAATACATTTTTTGTGTTTTTGACGTTTTGAAAATTGGCCTTATATGCTTTAAAAACAAAAGAAAACAAAAAATGAATAAACAAACACTATTTTATGGTTGTGATCCCAAATAAGACCTAAGTTCTTTGAATTGAGACTTCAAAATTTTTGCCAGATCCTAGAGGATTCTAAGAACTAATAAGATTGGATCTTTTTAGGTTGTAAAATTAGTCGCTGAACAGTGAATACATATATCTTGAAATAAATTAATGAATAAAAGTCCATGTTTTCCTCTTGAACTTGTATGTCTATTAGTTGGAAGCAAATTCTTTCGACTCAATATAAGTAATTAAAAATTCTCGGAGGAATGCTTCTCCTTGTACAAATATGAGGCTGCATATTCAAATTAGTGACTTTGATCCATGTTTTCTTTTTTCAACTTACTTTGTGATTGGTTCAGGAGGCATGATTTTTGTCAAGTTTGCCACATGTTGAATCATTTTACAGCATCTAAAGCACTATAAAAGTTATATTAAATATAAGATTTCTTGCGAAATTTGAATTTTAACGACTTTTAAATTACTATTTGAAGTTATTTGAACATGTTTTTGACTTTGTTTGGAGACTAAAACAATCCTAGTCACTAAATTGCAAATTATGCCCGTGCATTGCGCTTCTCATCCTAAATTATCATTGATTCTAGACCTCAAGACTTCCAAATCAAACTACCACTAAAGCTTATGGTTACGTTACCATGATAAATTGAAATACAACACATAACTTGATCAATAAAAAATAAAAAATTATGCAATTTAAACAGAATTAAGAGTGTTATGGTTCTAGATCAATACTACAAGAGGTTCAAAATTACATTCCTACATTAGATGAGAAGCATAACAAGAAAATTTTTCATAAGAATACAACAACAACAACAACAACAAAGCCTTAATCCCACTACGTGGGGTCGGCTACATGAATCCTTTTTCTCCATTGCGTCCTATTTAGTGTCATATTTTCATTTAGTTCTAGTAAATTAAGATCATTTTTAATACAATAAGCCCAAGTCTTCCTAGGTCTACCTCTGCCTTTCTTAACACAAGTCGAATTTAAAACATCTACTCTCCTAATCGGATCATCTAATGGTCGACGTTTAATATGACCAAACCATCTAAGACGACTTTCTCTAATTTTGTCTGTCACAGGAGCTACACCAACCCTATCACGAATATATTCATTCCGCATTTTGTCTCTAAGTGTAAAGCCACTCATCCACCTAATCATTCTCATCTCGGCAACACTTAACTTATTATTATGCTTCTCTTTTAAAGACCAACATTCATCGCCATAGAGCATTGCCGATCTTACCACCGTCTTATAAAATTTTCCTTTCAGTCTTAGCGGTACTTTTCTATCACACAAAAGGCCCGAAGCATTCCTCCACTTCAACCAACCAACTTGAATTCTACTATTAACATCCCCATCTATATCACCATCGCTTTGGACAACGGACCCAAGATATCTAAATCGTTCACACCTTTTAATAATTTGATCACCCAAAGTCACACTTCTGTCACTAGAGCTATTACTACTAAAATTACATTCCATGTATTCAGTTTTAGTTCTACTTAAACGAAGGCCTTTAGACTCCAATGTAGACCTCCATAATTCAAGTTTTTCCTGGGCTTTTTCTCTCGTTTTATCCACGAGAAGAATATCATCAGCAAAAAACATACACCAAGGTACATCCTCTTGTAGATGTCCAGTAAGACCATCCATAACTAAAGCAAAAAGATATGGGCTTAAAGTCGATCCCTGATTTTTCTTGTAGATGTCCAGCAAAAAAATTTTTCATAAGAATAATAAGTTAAAAATTCCTTTAAACGTTACAATCTACTTGATTTCAAAAAGGCTGAAATTGTTGAAAATAATGACGACAACAACAACAAACCTTTGTACCACTAAGTGGGGTCGCATTGAAAGAAAATAATGAAATATGCTTGAGTATTTGCAAATGAAAAAAAAAAAACAGCAAGATTGAGCTTAGATGAACTTAAAGGACAGTAATTATCATTTAGTGAATCCAGGATCAATTGAATAATCACTTTAAAAGTTTTAAACAATGTAATTATTATGTTTGAATATTATGTAAGTTTCACATATCTCGCAGTTAAATATAGTTCCCTTAAAGCAACTTTATCACCATTTTGTGTTTCATTAAAAGCCTTACACTAGACATTAGGGATGCCTTAAAGCTATGAACTATGATTTACCACTAACACTAAGAGTCTGTTTGGAGCAGCTGTTGATTATTTATAATCTGCTGATAAACAGATTATTCTGATAATTTGATAATCTGTAGATCAGAATAAGCTGGCTTGCTGTTTGCGGCAGCTTATTCAGAACAACTTAATGACAGCTGTTGTTGGATAAATGATCATTCTGCCACTGTTTGGATAAATTTTTTGCAACAAAACTGTATAGGTAAAATAAAAGATAGAACAAAAGTCTCAAATAATTACATATCAGTTGCATAAATTAAAATACACTGTTCACTATTTTGTTACCTTAATTCTACAGCACGATCAAAAGAGCGCCTAAAATGTAGAACACTACTTAAGATCAAAAGCAAGTCCATCATCTAATTATTGTAAACATTTTAAAGAAAAGATTGAGCATGTTCCAAATCTTATAAGTCGGCTCAAACTCAAAAACAATCTAAAAGCAAATATCACTTATATTTTTACAATTGAGTTTTTTGCTCCATCTCAACAACAGATTTAAATAATTCCATGCATGAATACCATAGCTCCAAAAAAAAAACAACATTCATAATCACCAAGAAAAACTGAGATCAACAAAACGATCCCAACAAAAAAAAAAATTAAGGCAGAAGAGCATAAAGTAGTAAAGTTTTACCTATTCTCGACAGATCCATCGATCTTTCCTGATCCGACCAAGATACAAAGCAAGGAGCTCAGGGCAACACGAAAGTCAACCCGATTCTAGGGTTCACAGAGAAAGCGAAGGAAAAATCGAGAAAAAAAGAGGCGAGAGAATCAAAGAAGGAATCAGAGCTTCCTTCGGACCTCAAAATGGTAGCGAAATGAAACGCTGGAGAGGCGAGGGCGAGGCGAGGGCAATGGAGAAGGACATCGGGCCTCGAAATGGCAGCGAAATGAAAAGAAGGCGAGGCCAGGGTGAGGCGAGGGCGAGGGAGAAGGAGATCGGGGAGGGTGAGACGAGGTCGAGGCGAGGGCGACGGGAGCAGAGAGGGTCACGGAGGAATTTTTCACCTAATGCGCGAAGAAGACGCTCCGACAAATTTTGGAAGTGCGTCGGAGCGGCACGAAATCGCAGCGCCGAACGCCTTTTTAAAACACCCATATGCCGTTTTCATACTGCCACCGCAGTCAAAAAGCTGCCCCAAAAGGGCCCTAAAAGATGCTTTATTTAGTCTTTGCATATTTAGAAGTAATAAGAATGGCAAGACTGCAACTAAATCCGTGAAGAGAAATGACCATAGTTAAACATGATCTTATCAAAAAAATTATATTTTATGAATATTCTTTTAATGAATAATTAGATGTAGAAAATTATTTACAATTACATAACAGATCAATATTTGACTTTAATTATACTAAATCTACACCTACGCTAGAGCACACTCATTATCCTATAAACTAAACACGTATAAGAGTTAAAAATTGAATCTAAAATCAAAATAGGGCTGAACTCTTTGAATTTGTTCCTATATGAACCAAAATAGCACTAAAAACATAAAATTAACATTGATTATGATCATAAACTTCTATTAAAATCTTAATTAACCTTGACTGTAAGCATGAACTTCTAATTGAAATTGAATCTATCTTTTAATGTGAACGTAAGTCATGCTTACTGTAACTAACGAATCAATTGAACACATATACATAAATTCCCAAAAAAGTCTTTGATTAAGTTAATTCCACAAACTAATAATTGATTTTGTTTTTGAATTCTTAGTTTCTTTGCTCATAAATTCAAAAAAGGAACCTTATGAGAGAGATTAAATTGCCTCAACATTTCAACAAGTTAGTTAACAATGAATGATTTAAAAGAGCCCGAAAGTTTAAAACTGTCTTTCTATTCCACTCTAAAAGCATGTAAATTCATCAAAATTGATTTCTAAGCAAATTCGGTCAGATTTCTTTAAAGATATAATTCATCCATATATACAATAACAACAACAAGCTTTTATCCCACTAAGTGGAGTCGGCTACATGAATCCTTTTTCTCCATTGCATCTTATCAAGAGTAATATTTTTATTTAATTCTAATAGATTAAGAACATTTTTTATTCAATATGCCCAAGTGTTTTTAGGCCTACCTCTGCCTTTCTTAACATATGTTGAACCACTCTCCTAACTGGATCATCAGATGGCCGAAGTTTAATGTGACCAAACCATCTAAGCGGCTTGCTCTAATCTTGTCCGCCACTGGAGCTACATCAACCCTATCACGGATATATTTATTGTGCATTTTGTCTCTAAGTGTCAAGCCATTCATCCACCTACGCATTTTCATCTCAGCAACACTTAACTTTGTTTTATGCTTCTCTTTTAAAGGTCAACATTCTGCGCCATAAAGCATTGTAGATCACATCACCATCTTATAAAATTTTCCTTTCAACCTCAGCAGTACTTTCTATCATACAATAGGCTAGAAAATTTACTTATAAGAATGGACCTTACAATCTTTACATTTTCGACGATATCTTTTTCTTATAAGAAAATAATTAATTTGTGTTTTATTATATTCATTCTTATAAGTAATAATATTTTCATCTATTTTCTTAAATAAAGTATTAGCAATAACAAAATCATATGCTAAAGCAAAATATAATACGGTTTTAAATTTTTCATTAATCACTCCAAAACCGTAATCATCATGAATATTTCAAAAATCTTAAACCACTTTACCAGCATGTCCATTTAAATCTTCTCCAATAAAAATTATTTTTTCAAGATATATTTTTCGTATCAATTCTTCTAGATCATTCCAAAATTTTTCTTTTTAAACTATATTTAAACTTTCTTGAAGAGCATAAACACTTAAAACATTAAAAATTTATCTTTATATAAATTATATTATCAACTAATTTCATTAATTTACCAGTAAAAACTAGCTATATTCCGAGATCTTATCCTAATATTAGTTTCATGGACTAATTTCCTTACTCTCATTTGTCCATAATGTGAGAGCTCTTGTTTAATTGGCACTACAACCAGACGTTGAATAGCGACCTTGTACACTTTTCACTGTAGTTAGGTCATGCAACATGTCGATTATAGGAGATGTCGTAGCATTCATACAATAATTTAAAAGATTCATATCATGATTTTTAGACATTTTACGATAGTTGTCTACTGCCTAACACAGGCTCCACTTTTCGCAGCTGGCACTTGGGACACATCAATGGAAGTGTTTGCATTTGATTTTCCTTATCGTCTCCTCTCCTAAGAATTAAATATTGGTCTTTATTTATATCCATTAGAATGCATATTAGTATTCTAGCATTTTTATTGCTTATTTCATATCATTTAATTTGCATGATTTAACATAAATTTATTCTTATGAAATTGAATTTTGAATATGACAACTAAAAGTATATTCTTAATATGTACAAGAGAATTAAAGCATTGAAACTAGGTGACAATGGAATGGTAGTCCTAATATATTTTCTACAATGACATTAAAGAAATTAAAGAAAACAAAGGTAGGATCATATAATATCACAAAAGGCATTAAGAAGAACGCTTAAAAATTGAATTTTTGGAAATTTTCTAGCATTAGTTCAGTATTCTATGTATTAGAGATTTAACTTAATGAATGTAAAAATAATGTCGTAGATTTTCTCACTATTTATGTCTAGTCAATTACATCTGGTACTTCACTAGATAGATTGACTCATCATGTTCCAAAAGCCATTCTAAATGACGACAACACATACATTAATAAAGGTAGATATTAAAGACATCTTGTGTGGTGACATGACAGACATAGTTTTATTGTTTCATGGATTACCTAGCAAGAATCAATCATCCCAGATATACTTGACAAATATCAAATTGTCAATTCATACGAGCAAAAATTTTCAAAGCAAAGAAGATTTTATTAGAAAATTAAAAATATATATTCATCGATAGCATAGGATGCAAAAAAGCACATCAAAACTACAAAGTTTGATGTTCACTTTAGCTGTCTTGTATAATTTTTATCAATTTTCAATATATTGTGATGTTGGTGCCTAAAAGAATGGGAATATATCATATTCTATAGTGTTTTGATCACCTTAATGGTTTACTATTGCATTCAAATCAACTCTCATCTGATTACCTACTTCAAACACTTTTGATTCATTTTTCCTTCTCAACATCATATTTGGACTGTATAGTTTTTGTTACAGTTCCTACCTTGTTTTTCCATTCCAGAATAAAGCATTATGGCACAATTTAGTTCCTCGTGTCTCCCAATCATAGCTGAGATGCAGTGTTTATTGTTGTCGTTGAATGTTGAAATTTTTTTCCTTGTGCAAAACATGCTTTACTTCTAGAATAGTCGTTTCTTGTCTCCTTGTAAATCCTTTAACATGTTTATGAATTTGCTACTTTCTAAGTCCTCAGTTGATGATTTCCATCCATGCCTATATTTGTACTATATAACAACAAATCTTTTTTTCTAGTATGAATTGAAAACTTACTAAATTTAAAAATTGAATCTTAACAAGTTAAATACACCAATAGGATTTGAATTGAAAACTTTGTAAGAATTTACAAAGCTTTATGAATTGAAAACTTACAAAACTTACTAATTTTGTAGTCAAGGATAATTAGAAAACTTAAAAACTTCCTTTAGCTAAAAGATAAGCACCTTAAAAGTGATTTTAAAAGCAGAAAAAAGTAATAAAGGCGGTCCAAAGCTATAAAATTGAAACAAATTTGTTTTTTTAACCCTAGAAGCAACACAATAGCAATTTGACATGAAAAAGTGGAGTCCTCCCACAAACAAGTTCATTTAATGAGACCTATATTAAATAATAACTTATACTTGAATTGTTAGAAAATCTAAAAGTCACTCCAAAGAAATACTTAAGGAAAGAAAAAACTGAGAAAGCCCTTAGATGAAAAGGCAATGGGTTTCTAAAAATAGTTAAAAGCACAAAAAAGGCAATGAAAGGCTGCACAAAACTGAAACAAAAGAGCATTTCTTAACCTAGGAGAAACACAACAGCAAATCGACATAAAAAAAAAAAAAAAATCATTGGTTCATTTTATAAGATAACCTATAATAAAACTTTTGGTAAGTATAAAAATCTCTCCTAAAAAGTACTTGAAGGATGAAGGAAAAAACAAAATTTTCCTTTACCTAAATGGCAAAATCAAAAACTTTTTAATGATGGGAAGAGGCAGAAAAGGAAGCCAAAAGCTACAAACTTTAGCACAAGAGAGTGCTTTTGAACCTCATGAGGAACACTAACAACCAAGCGTGGAGAAAGTGAAAGAAAAAAACACTCTCGCAATCATGTTCATTTTAGTACTTGGAATAACAGTAAAAAAACCTGAAAATATTTATTTTTTCCAAACCACATTTAAATATATTTATGTAATGCTTATCACATTATACTCTCTAAAAGTACTCAAAGCAAAAAATAGGTGAAAATTTAGCACTTCACTTTGCTTAGACAAGCGCCTAGTGCCACATACCAACTTGTAGTATTAAGTGTGTCCAGCTCTTTTAGTAATATTGACCTTATCCTTACTAAATGGGGTCAAATTTATGAACGCTCCTAAATTCACTTCTGTTGATTAATAAATGAATTCATAAGTTTATTTTATTTCCACAACCTCCACTTCCATTTGAAGCCGGATTATCAATTATTTTCTTATAATCCTATCATCTCAATTCTATCTTTTCCTCGAAAAACCTCAGCCTCTATTTTACATGCACAAGCCACTTGAATTTATTTTGCAATTACTGAATATATCAAATTTAAAGAAATTTTTTTTATCTTTCAATTGTCTAACTTTACAAATCTTTTCTCATGTATAAATCATCAAGAGCTAAAAGTAAGACCTAACACATTCCTTATAATGAAAATAATATTTAGTAGGCTTTATAGTACTCATTAATAGGATTTTTCTCAGATGTAATGGCATTCTTACTTCCTCAACCCAACCCCAAATCATTAAGGTGCTATTTATTTTAAATACTCCTACAAATTCTATGGAAAAGTATAAAGTATGCCTCTAAATTTTATTTCATGATGAACAATGAAGAAAATAAATGGAAACTTGGTTATGCGGTAGAGTTAGAAAGAGATCCCACAATCCCGTCTCCGAAGAATTCCATGACCTGCAGGTTCCGCAGGATCGTCAACAAGGCAATCGTGATTCAGCTATAGGGCATCCAATTGAATCAACAAAATTTCCCTATTTTCAGCATATTTCCTTCTTGATTTATTTCCTCTTCCTTTATAATTCTTCTTTATTTCTTAGTTTTCTTACTTCTAAGAAGGATTTTTATTTGAGGGATATTTATATGCTGTTATTTTCTGCTTTCGGAACACTTTTGTTTTGTTTGTGAGTTTTAGAGATTGTAATCTTTAATTTCTACACTAATTGAGTGTTGTAGTCTTTTCCATTCACAAGTGATGTGTAAGAAAAATAATACAGAAGATAAAAAAGAACGGATCATCATATGATTTCTATTGAACTTGAAAAGACAAAATCAAATACCACAAAAATTAATTTGATATGCTTCAAGATAGAAAGATGTGCATCCAAAACACATAGACATTATTAGTTATGATGTGAACCAAGAGTTTCTACTTATTATGGATTTACATCAATGGTGAACACTAAATCCATCTCCTTTTGTATTAGTTATGGAGATGCTTATTAATGATATTCAAAGCGAGATGTCACCGTGTATAGCGTAATTATAGTAAAACTTTGTAAGGCATCCACTAAAATCAATGAAAAACAATAGCAATGAAAGAATATGTTAAAAAATATATAACTTAGAATTAATAAAAAAATAAGAATATGGTATTAATTTTAATGAACATGGACATAACAATTATAATTTATTATTATCAAAAGATATGGTGATACATAAGTGTAATAAATTAAATTTTAATATAGAATACAAAAAAATGAAAGTTTATATGAGAATATAACTTCCAGAGTTAACACTAGCTAGTAAAATGAAAAATGACTCGAGAGTTGTGTGATAAGAGGTTATCTATGGATCTACATGTAAGGTTGCACAAAAATAACTCATACATAAGTTGAGTGTTGTGTGATGAGAATATTAAGATGTCTATGACAATCTAAAATGGAAAAATTAAGGAATGATTATCATAGAGACATTTGAATTACAAGCATTAAAGATATCGAGACTGAGAATATAATTAGGTTGTTTGAACCTATACAATGAAGAGAGAAAATGTGCCCGTTTAACAAGTTCATAAAATTAAAGTTAAATGATTATGAAGAAAAATGGGTTGACGCATTGAAAGAAGTTGATCCGAATCATTTGCAAAAAATAATTTTAATATCTCAAATAACAATCAACAAAAATAAATGGAAAATTAGGATTCATAATATCGACCTAAAATAGCTGTGAAAAATAAGGCTAACAGTGACAACTAAAAAAAAAACATTGTTTTAAGCATAAGCCTAGCCCGGGATTCACCATAATTTGGTCAATTTATCATCCTGGTCAATCTTTGAATACTTTTCACCATGATCAAGCTATTGCACAAGATTTTGTGAGACGCTTGTCACTCCTTACAACAGTAGAGTTATATTATGGGTTGCCACTTCCATGAGAGCTACAATACTATATTAAACAAAAAAAAAATTTGGATTCATCTCAAGAATTTTGACATTAGTTTTTCTAATGTTTTCAACTTAAGATAAACCTTCAACCATTCCATTAAAATTTTGGAAACAGAAACAAATATTTTCAAGACAGTGAAGTTGCACCAACATAAATTACAGTGCCAACTTCATAAAATATCGAGCGGGGACCATACAGATGGTGTTTTGTGCTACATTTGAACGAAAAAGATATAAAATTAAAAAAGAAAATGGTGGAGGCGCTACAAAAAAGTCGCTTGAAAGATGGCCTTTCATTATTGTTAGTTCTTCCTAAAAAAATTTAGGCAAAGCGCATCCAGTAACATCAATGACTGGGAGCAACATGCAAAAGTTTTACACTTTATAGCTTGAAAAAAAAAAAAAGGCATAACGAAAGTTTTACACTTTATAGCTTGAAAAAAAAAAAAAAGGCATAACGATCACCAGCGGGTATAGCCGTTCAGAACATTACATTACATCCGTAAAAAGGTCAGCAGGTGCCTGGCAAAATAATGCATAAACGAGTTTTACGAATCAGCTTAAATATATAGCCATCACGGTTTAATAGATCTTTTCAGGCATTTGATCACCTTTACTAAGAAGCCAAAACATCGCAGAAAAACCTTTAACAGGAAGTTTTCCTTTGTCGGAGCAACACACTATATTTCTAGCAGTTACCAAGAATGATCTGTGCCCTTTCCTCACCGCAGGGGAAATGATTGAGATGACGAAAACATAATTACATACAAAAATCAAACTATTCAAGTTATAATCAACCAATAGAACCACATAAATACAAAGTGTTATAAAATCTCATCCGAATAGGATTGATCCGTAGAAACCCAAGCTAAAGAAGGAAGGGAAAGGCCGCAATCGCAATCATACTGACAACTGATCATTACAGATGGGGAGCAAACCAACACAAGAAAAGGTAGAATCATCGCGCTATGAGGAGCGAATCACGAAGAGAAGGAAATGCGACTCACATGGTCGGAGAGTCAGAAGGGACGGCAGCGAGAGCAGCATCCTTCTCGGAAGATGCCATTGGTGATGACGACGAGGTGCTCAAGTGATTGCTCAAAACCCTAATTCTGCTTTCGCTCATAGAGTCCTCGACCATTTATTGATGATTTCGCTTCAGTTCAATGTTCTCGGCCACAGTTTTATTATTATTATTTGGGAGTTTAGATCACTAACCAGTTTTTACATTTAAATTTCTATTAATAAAAATCTTAACAGAAATTTATCGGATATATTTACGAAAATACCACATAATTATTATATGTTTTACATATTTTGCGTCATTACAAGTGCCAAATTAATAACGCATCATTACTATATATATATATATATATATATCTACACACAATATTT
>NW_018164814.1:684099-685549 GCF_001263595.1 Phalaenopsis equestris
TTAAAAAAAAAAAAAAAAAAAGAAAACCACAGTGGTCGTTTAGATGATGTCCCTTGCCGAACTCCGCTTCATTAACAACGTTATAGCCTAATTCTGAAGGCAACAAGGCCATCACTTTCGGACAGGCATTCCGCATTAGGTGAGTAGAAATGTCCAATTTATCCTTTTGATTCACTTATTTGTCACTGTGACGCTCCAATTTCCATGGTTCTTGTCTTCATCTCATGTTTTTCTTTCATTTTTCACATCGCCATCCACCCGGCAACAATCTCACCGCCGACACCTTCCGCGCAGTGACGCCGAGCTTCAAGAAGAAGATCAAGCTCTCAAATGGATTTTTGAAAATTTCAAATTGGTTTTGTCTTTTCACTTCCATAATAAAGTTAAAAAGCCCACTCCGAAATTTGTATTCAAACAACCAATTGGTTTTACATCGTGTAACTTTATAATGAAGATTTGTAACCCTGATTTTAAACCAATTTTTCGCAAAGGCAAAGCTCTCTTAAAATAAACTATTATGTCTGGTGTCTGGATGTAAGCTGCGTCTGGACAATGACTACGATCCACGGAAGGAATGCGGAGGAGAAAAAAATAACATCCGGTGGATCGCAACCGATGTCTGAATGCAAGGTACATCCGGACTTCGAACATAATATTTTTTCTCTCAAATGAGGCCTAAACCTCCCCCCCCACAACATTTTCTCTTATGTTTGCTCATATAAAATATTATTAAAAAATGGAAATTTAAGGAAATAATATTTCGCAACAGCATTACACTTAAATACTAATTCGAGCAGTTTATTATAGAAATTTTTCAATAATACCTAATCCTATCAAGGAAGACAGAAGATTAGCTTGAATGAGTATTTGAGTGTATTTATAATATATATATATATATATAGTTGTTTATTTATTATATTTTTTTATATTAACATATATACCATACAATTACTAGATATTCACATACCTAAAACCTAAAGTTAGGTATTTGCACTTATAATAATTTGGTGTCATAAATTCATACTTAAAAATATAAATATACTTTTTAAAAGGTTAATAGTAGTGAAATTTTGTATATAAAAAAAATATAAATATTATAGATGTAAATTTGAAAGTATTGGTGTTAGATATGCAAATAGTTGAAAATTGTATGGTATATACAGGACATTTTCTTGTGTACCACCTAATTCCAATATATTTATGTATTTATCTCTTTATTATATATATATATTCAACCAAATGTTTTTATGTCACAAAAAACCCTCGCATCATTGTAGCATTTCATAAAATGAAGCAGCTTCTAGGTTTGATTGGAGAAGTTGCAGACAAAAGAATCAAGAAGAAAGAAAAGATGTAATTGAGAGAGGAAGAGCAATTAGAGATTTAAAATTATTTCTCTAAAGTCCTCAGTTCAATAAAGAGGTATATATATACATATATATATATAAGC
>NW_018164814.1:685654-698812 GCF_001263595.1 Phalaenopsis equestris
ATATATATATATATATATACCAGAAATAATATTAATGATATATATTTATATAGCTAAAATTGATATTAAGGACTAATTACTTATAATTAGCTAAATCGAGGTTAAGAAAGACCACATCAGCTAATTATGAGTATTAATCCTTGTCATTTCAAATTGTTTAGTGGTATGTTGGATAATTGTAAAATTTTAAAAATATGAGTGTATTGTTATGGTGGAAAATAAATACATTTTTTTCTTAAAAATTAAACAACAGTTTTCTTGCAATCACAACATATTAATATAACATGTTGGAAAAATAACTTCCCATCATAAAAAAGTCTCAGCAGCAACAGGAACACAGCTGGTGGAGCAGACAAAAAATTATTCTAAATAGACCCTAAATTTATGGCACATACTTAAATGGTGTGATGGGACACAACTCCTTAGTCTTTTAACAAAGGGCGACACTATTTCATCACGGCTTGATATTAGCATTAAAAAATACAAAAATATTACTTAAATATATTATGTTGATGTCCAAGTTTTGTTTGTCCTTAAAAAATCATTATAATTTGATTGTATTGATACATAATAGAATTACAAATCTCTCTTATACTAATTTCAATATTACAACACGAAGCAAGACTCTTCATGAAGCACTATGAGGGTGCAAGCGGATGGAAGGCGACTTCAGAAGGCTTAACATGAAGTGAAGAATGAACTTCAAATGAACTTTTTATAGTCTTGAACAACATAAACCCATAGGACTTCGAGATTGTTCATCTAGCACGACATAAATCCTCACGGTACATTTTAGGCATTCGTATGAGCGTATTTCGTTTAAAATAAGCCCTAACTCTTTTTTAGGACTCTGAGCTTGTCGTTCCGTACAACGTAAATCTTAATATCTTCTTAGGTCTTTTGCACAAGTATATATTGTTCAGATATAAGTCCGAGAATTCTAATAAATGGCAAGAGTGAACATCAAATAACATCATTTTTAAAACGTAAAGGCAAACAATAAGATAATTCGAGAAGTCCCTGAGGTTCTCCTAAAAAATTGTGACATCTCATACATTTCGCTCCTTTGGATTTCCCAAAATATTGTTTCTACTTGAGTCATTCTAACTTGATTTTCCTATGTCTAATCGTGGAAACTAAACTTTGAATTTTTGAAGACAAAACCCCTAATCTTAATCGAGAGTTTTCTTAAGTAATTTCGGTTGCTTAAGAAGTAATTAACTATAGAGGATTGCCTCTATAGGAGAATTAGTAACTCATATAATATAAACTCTATTTAATTTTTATATTTGATAGAGAAATTATCGGTCATAAATTTCATAGACTAAAATAGAGTCATAAATCTCTTAGTTTAATAGTTAAAACTACTGGCAAGTGATACACTTATATTTCAAGATAATATATCATTTGTGGTATCATGCTCAATTATTTAAACTATTAAGTATAGGAGAATTGTTCAGTCTCATTTTTCAACCATTCCTTGAATCGAGAAGCTCAAATTGTATATATATATATATATATACACACACACATAGTTAAATTAAATTAAATTCCAATTGGCGACCGATAGAATATGCAACTAAGCTTCTCCATTATAGTATAGTATGTTCATTCGCTTTGCCACATCATTTTACCGTAGTATGTGTCAGACTGAAATCTCTTAGAATTCCTTTTGATTTACAAAAAAAATGTTAAATTCTTATGAACAAAATTTCAACACATTATCAGTGTGAAGACAATTAATCTGCTTTCTAGTCTATTTCTCAATCATAATATTTTACTCCTTAAAAGTAGTAAGAACATTGCTCTCTACTTCCAAAAAAAATAAATAAATAAAATATTTTTGGAGAAATCAATGAACAACATATATTTGACACCACCTTCAGATGAATTGCTGATAGTCTCCAAAAGTCAGAATGTATGTAGTCTAATATTCATTTAGTATCGTGAATGTTAGTATTGAACTTCTCTTTTCTATTTTCCAAACACATAGTGTTCAAAGAACTTTGATTTAGTAATACTCTGACTATTTCGAAGTCTCTTATGCTCAGTTCAGTCATCATGTTCTCACTCATATGTCCAACGCGCATGAGTGAAAGTATAGTTGCTTCATCATCTGATATGGAAGAAGTAATAACTCATGTGTCATTTATCAATGTAGAGTCTTACAATACATATAGTTCAATAACCTTCTTCTATCATTTCATCACAACAAGTTAGACTTTGTCAATATTTAAACCTACGCATTCACCAAAGTATTTATACCATTTAACATCAAAAGTACTTGAGGAAATTAAATTCATTTTCAGATCTGGAATATGTCTCATATATCCAAGTATTCTAATTACTCAAACAGATATCTTGATTCTAACAGTTTCAACACTGATTATTATACAATGAGCATTATTGCCCATTAACATGGTACCCTTCAACATCGATACATATATTGATAACCAATCTCTATTAAAACACATATAAAATGTGCATGTTAAATCAATAACCTAATCATCACAAGATTCGCTTTCAGAGACTATTAAGAGTTCATCATCATTAACAACTTCTTCAACAACACTGGTGTCACCAACATGATCTGATTTTTTGTCTCTCTGATTAGAAGTTGTTTTTTTATTTTGATTTTGTAGCTTGAAACATTCAATTTTGATGTGTCTCTTTTTCTTACAGAAATTATAGATCTTATCATTATTTCTGAATTTGGATCTATTCTTCCCACTAGCATCAAAACTCCTCTCTTGAGTTTCATCTTGAACAACAAGGCATTTTCCTTGAGCGATATTTTTTTCTACAAGTAATTTCATCTGCTCATTTAAAAGGAGCGAATCATATACTTTATCTAAAGTAAGTGTTTCTCGCCTATAAAAAATGATATATCTCAATGTTGTATATGAAAAGGGAAACGAGTAGAGTATTATTGATGTTAAATCTTCTTCATTATACTTAACTTCCATGACTTACAAATCAAAGACAATTTTCTCAAAGAAAGTTAAGTGATCGATAAAAGATGCACCTTCAATCATCCTGTGAGAGTGTAAATGTCGTTTTAAGTGCAACTTATTGGTCAAACTTTTCATTATGCAAAATTGTTCTAATTTTAGTCATAACGTAATAGTAATATTCTCCTTCAAAATATCACGTAAAATCTAATTTGACCGGTGAAGATGAAATTAAGAAAAAACTTTTCGATCTTTATATTGTTTCTCCTCCAGCATCTTTGATAAATGTATTTTTTTTAGCATTGTCTAGATCCATCTGTGCTAAGACAGCTTGCATTTTAAACTGCCAAAGCGAACATCTAGTGTTGACACCAAAAAGAGATGTCTCCACCGTTGTCATCGTCGAGATAAAACCTTGACATTGATACCTCTCATTATAACATCAAAAATCATAACGAATCAACACAACAAACAATGAAACAAACCAAAGAAAAAATATACAAATTTTACGTGAAAAACCTAAGATGGGAAAAAAGTCTAGCGGATGAAGAGAATTCGTTATATCAAATAAAAAATTACAAGTGAAGAGTTTTAGCTAACATGAAACCAAAGCAATGAAAGTGAGCGCCCTTGTACAAAACAATAACAAAATCCCTTTTAAATGAGAGCCACTAAAATAAGAGCACTCGGATTGTAATCTAAAAGCTACTATAAGTTGATGAAACAGTATAAGTCTTTAACTTGTGTGCTCAAAATTTCCTTCTAAAATCTCAATTGGTGTACGCCCAATTTTCTTATAAGACAAACTGAATCCCCAAATCTCAATTGGTTTACGCCCAATTTTCTTATAAGACAAACTGAATCCCCAAAGCTGGGTCACAAATTTGACATTTATAATGGAAGTTCAAAAAAATCTCTTAGAACCAAATCAAACCAGAAATTGCAGAAAAAGCCAAACCAAGCAGTGCAATCAATCTTCAAATTGCATCTTCAAAATGGCTGACAAGAATTTTGAAGAACTATGAAGGGTGTGGTGCTTGAGAAGAGAAAATCTAAATGAAATTAGCTCGTTTATGTAAACCATCAATCTAAACAAAAATAAACTGAAAATGACTTCTGATATCTATACCAATTTTTGCTTTGAGTGGGTATCAAAGCCGTTGGATTTGGTTTAAGATGAGCACAATACAAATTTTGATTGATTGTTCATAGATTGCACCCATCTCAAAGCAAATTTAATGGCATTGTGAACAATCCTAACAAAATTTTCTTAAGGATTTCGGATTTCTTGACCCAAAACATTTCGATTTCTTGACCCAAAACATTTCTTTTTTTTTTTTCCCTTTTTCTCCTATCTGTTAGTTTTATTTGTTTAAAGCCCTCAATTTATTTTTAACAAACTGAATTCCATGCTAATTCATAGGGAATATTACATACTTACAACACAATTTTTATGTATTTACATATCTAAAACCCAAAATATGACATTTACACTTACAACACTTCTGTGTCATAAACATATGCATGAAAATATATATTTCACTTTTAAAAATGTAGTGGTATTACTATTTTTGATGTGATGTGGTGTGATGTTAAAAATTTAAGTGCTATGTATGAAAATATAATTTTTTAGGTGTTACATAAGAAAAGACATGAGAATTGTGTGACATCTATGTAAATGGCCTTAATTTATATAAGAATTACAGAACAATACAAGCAACAGAGCTTAAATATCATAACAATAGACAAAGATTAACTAAACCTCTAGCATCCTCTGTTTTGAAATTACAACAAATACTTTATTTAAAATAAATAATAATGATAATAATAATAATAATAAGCTTCCTCTTTTCTGATAACATCAACTTCCATCATATTATAGCATGCAGATTTACCTAATAAAAAAAATTTACTCAACCAGCAGAATTTTCAGAGCATTCAACAGAGCTGCAAAGGCAAGCAACATCTACTGCATTCAGATTTTAAAACCAGGCATGACAACAAATTGTACGATAACCAGATCGACAATCATGGATCGATTTTTTGATGCCAATAAAAAAAAAAACTAACAATATTTATATCAATATAGGTTCATAAAGGACTAAAGAAGAAAATTCACTCAATCAAAGCTCAACAGAGAAGAAAAATAGAAACTTTCGTTATTACAATGGCAAATGAAGAAGAAGAAAGAAGTTCCATAAAAATATAACCATTGCACTTCAATTCTCCCTCTACTTTCTAGCTAAAGAGCAAAAAAGCCATTGCACCCGTTTTCTTCATTTACATTTAGATTCAGCGAAACAAAACAGCTAAACACTTACTTGCAATTAGAATCGTTCCTCTGCAACTCCCCGTCTTCAGACTCCACGGCCGTCGATCCATCCGTGGCCGATCCATCAGTAATCAAGCTCACCTTCGCCTCATCAGATACCACCTTCTGCGATCCTGTTAATCGAGCTAGAAGCACGAAAGACATGCCTCCCAACACATTGTTGAGACCTCGGAGCACCACCACCGATGACTTAAAACCCACCGGCGGCAGTACCTTCTCCATCACAAACTCCAAACCGTTCAGCGTTTGGTACCTGATGTTGCTGCTCAATCCCATATGCAGCGCCCAAGTGATCGCGTTAAGAACCGTCGGCGGAGCCTGGTTAGGCGTCTCGAACTCCGGATCCATCTTCTTCCTTAGTGAAATCAGCCCATTAGAGATCGCCGTACCCGCCAGCCCAGCGGCAAATCCAACTGCAGCGAACGTAGCCCCTTTGTAAGCAAACGTTCCAATCCGTTCAGCAAGCGAGAAGGCCCCCGGCTCGAACATGTAGCTCGGGAGGGAAGCGGCGGCGGCGGCGGCCGTTGAGGAGACGGCGGTGGTCGGCGCGAGGAGATACATGAGAACAAAGTTAACGATACAGCCAACAACGAGCGTGCAGAAAACGAAATCGAGTTCGTTGAGGCCGAAGTTTGGACGGGAGGCCATGTCGCCGAACACGCAGGCTGAAACGCCAACCACCTCCTCCATGAGAACCTTGAACGGAAACTGGGGGTCAGCCAAAACCCTTGCTCGCCATCCGTTGACAAAAAGCCCGATCGGACCGATCAGATCAGATCGCTCCGGATTTCCGCCGGACCTCCCATCGTTCTCATCTCCGCCGCCGCCGCCAGAACCTCCGAGGCCGCCCCCGCCGATGCCACCGCCGCCGGCGGTGAAAGTTTGGGAGAGGTTAGGGTTTGAAGATCTGGGAACGAGGGAGAGGGACGCAGAGGAAGAGAAAGGAGAGGTGGTTGGGAGAAAGATCGATGGTTTGAGAAGGTTTCCGGCGAAAGAACGGCGAACTTGGGCAAAGGATGCGACGGGGGGTTGTAGCGGGGAGAAACGCAACTGGGCGGCCATGGTGTCACCGCCGCCGGAGAGAATGGAATCAAGAATCGCTGCGTAATGGTCGAAGTAGAGTTGGTAGGTGAAAGGACGGTGCATCGGTCAAGGCTTTTATAGTGCCTTTTGGACCGCTTTAAGGTTAGTGCGACCACGGAGGCTAATCACAGAAATAACCAAACGGAAAATAGGAAGGGTTGCTTTCTAAAGTTGTCGAAACATATTTGTATACCCAAATGCTACCCTGAATTTAAACATGACTTACATGTGGGTGGGTATTCCTGAATTCAGGTCTACTCGTCGAAGTGATACAATTGAGCTAATTTATCAATGTGGTCGAGCTGAGCCTACTCGTTGAAGTAGTTTATCTAGTCATGAGCAAACCAGCTACTAAAAAGATAGTGCATATATCCATCTATATTTATGACACCTATGTTACGACATTTTCATCAAGATGTTATGGACTTGTGGATAGGCGTAATATCTTACGTGAGATAATTTTATAATTCTTTATCTTACCTTATGTATAAAGGAAGAAGGCAGGAAAAATGAGTTACTTTGACTCGAACCATAAAACCCTTCCTTTAAAAATATTTTATTCCTCATGTGAAGATTGAGTGAAGTAATGAGAATTCAAGCTCTAACAAGATTGTTGAATCTAAATCTGTCCGAGATACATGACTATGCAATAGAGCGTTGAAGATTGAAAGAGAGAGAGATATATATAACACTTTCTTGAATAGTGAAATTGTGTAACTTTTATTCATGAAATAGCCCTCTTATTCATGTGAATGAGTTTTAATACAATTACATGTTATACTCTTACGATAAGTAGGTTACTTCAAGATATTTTAGTCTATAAATAAATTCAGCACATGGGATCCACAGATGTTGTCGGGCTACACTAAGGGCAGACAGTCGTTAGGTCGGAGATTGTAGGCTAAAGGTCTTCCCCAATTATTTAAGTGGTTGTCTCAGTTGGGGTACATCCCGCCCGAGGCAGCGGCCAATAATTTTGTTAATGTTTTTCTTTCTAATGCAATAATTGTAAATGGGTAGCATGAATGCTAATAAATTTTATCTCATTAATGAACATGTGTATATGTTTCATTTCGTCATTCAACATTTAAATATTCATGCTTTTATTTGTGTTTATTGGTTCATTGATATACACCTTTGTTGTAACATTTTTCCCGCACTTTGATGTGACTAAAAGACTATATGGCCCTCGTGGGTTTCAGTTTTATTTATTATGTTATAAGATAGTTAATCAGAAGTTTAGCTCCTCACAGAGTCCCTTTCTCCTCCTTCATGTGACTTCTTTATTTTCCTCCTTGTCCCAATATGGCCCCATGGTACTCTTCTGAACTCTTTAGTGTGATCCCTCCTGACGTGTCATTAATTATTTCAAAGAGGCAGACAGTAGCTCTACTCAAGTCGTTTGCCTTCGGCCTAGACGTTGTACTCCATGTTGTTGTCACAGGGGAAAGGTTAGTGGGAAACTATAGTGATAGCTTGGTCATTTATATCGACCAAATCAAATGCAGGTTACAACTGTCTTTCTACAGTGAAATGAGGTATATTCTCAACAGCTATGGCATCATCCCTGCACAAGTTAGCTTGAATTCCATTCATATCATAATGAACTTGGTTGTATGCCTCCAGTAAAATGATATCCCATGGTCGATCGAGTTATCTCCTATTTCTTCAGCTTCAAATTCGACTAGGATGATTATATAGTGTTCTCGTCTGGCCCCAAGCTCTAGGTGGTAAGGGTCAAGAGTAAGGTGAAGGGTAATTGCTGCATCTCGCTGTGGTCGGGGGTCTGTGTTCGACCAATCACCAATAAAATGGTGAGGCTGAAAATGTTATCAGAACACATTCATGTATGCACATATATGATGGGGGGAGAGAATTTGGTTTACCTGTTCACTGATTTAGATGTTGTCAATAGGGTTCTGTGATCTTGTGCCTTTGAGGACATGACAGAGAGCCATTGGGAGGAATTATACGAGAGGGAGAAACATAGGATGGAATCGGTGAAGGTGGGAGACAAGACACCCAAAGCAAAGAAGCCTCTGGAGAGAGATGACTTGGTCGTTCGTCGATGAAAGCTTTGGGATGGCTTAGTGCTTGTAAGAAAGATTATTTCTATATTGCTCTTAAGTCCAAAGCATCACTTAAATTCCTCTTCTTCTCCTACCCACTCGTGCCCACCTCCCCATTTCGATGAAAATAGGAGGCATATTTATAGCATCTTTGAGAGAAATACTTTGATCTTTTGGTTAATAACTTCTCTAACTACCGATCAGACGACCTATATGGATCCTCACTGGTCACAGAAAGTAATTTTACAATTTGAGGACTTTAATGACTTCGGAGTCAAGAGAGCTCAGACTCATTGGATTTCTCTCATTGAGATGCTTGATTTGAATATATATATGGTCAAATTTTAAGTTCATATGATCATTCAATTGAGAAACCAGAACCTTTAAAAGAACTTTAATGGCTTGATATGAGTTTGATTGGATTCAAATCAAACCAATTTTATATCATTAGATTTGTCTTGTCGAGACAGTTTTCTTGACTACAAACTTGTTGATATTGGGGCTCAGAACGATCATTATTTTGAATATGAAACATCAAATGATAAAATTGCGCGTGCGCGCGCGCGCAATATATATATATATATAATTTACTTATATAAATATAACGTTCGAGTATTTAACAAATAAATATCCAAACTTAGGTCTTAAATATATACATTCATAAAATCTTTGTGATATTTATTTAAATTCTATATGATTAAATCATCATTTTTTTACAAAATTTGAGTGATATTATTCCAAGTTGAAGTATTTAGACATTATTTTTTTTATAAATATTTCATTTTTTAAGCATGAGAAAAAGTATAGTTTAAAATACTTTGATCCAAATCAAATCAAAATAAGTTTTATTACAAATTAATTTATTCTGAGATTAATATATTATAAATTTATTTGTTAATCTTCTATCAACTAATTTTAATTAATAGCTATAAAATATGAAATTCTAATAAAAAATTTGGCTCACCTTTTTTATTTATCAAATATCAAATCATAAATTTAATACATGCATGAAACATTTGTTATAAAAGCTATATAATAATTAATAAAGGTCTGTTTGAGGCAGTTGCAACTTATTAAGAAATAATTATGAAACTCCTGAAAAATAATCTGATATTACAAAAAATTATGATGATTATTACAATTTTTTTCGAAAAAGTCAGGTTGCAACTAACAAGCTGTCATCGCACCTAGTCAAAACCGGTAGAAAAACATTAATTTCAACTGAAGTTTTTTGAAAAAATCTGCCAAAACACAATTTATCCGAACTGACAAAATTACGGTGCGGTGTCACCCTGCTGCCTCAAACGGACTTTAAACTAAATCACGTTGCCTTCAAAAATTTATAAGTGCTTCTTAAGCAAATTTCTTCATTTAAGTCCAATTCTTAGGTATTTACATACCTAATAACCAAAATTTTCTTTTAATGTTTAAAACCTCCAAGACTTACATATTATGTAACAAATAAAGTTTAGTTGAATATGTAAATAAATAAGAATTAACTGGTATGTATGTAATTCTAGCATGTGCCAAGGGCTGTAAATGAACCTATGCAGACTCAAATTCTTCTCGATTATAATACTTGGATCATATTTCTTCCAATTAGTAAATAAAATTTGATTAATTAAAATTTATTTAATTATATATTTAATATTAATATATTGTAGTTTGAAAGTAATAATTATAAAAAAAAACTGAAATTATTATTTTTTATTTCAAATAACTAAGTTTTTAGTATTTATTTTATGCTATTTGATAAAGTCAATATATATTGAAAACTGTTAGATTTTAATTTTAAATTTGTTCGATTGCTTAATTATTTGATTTTATAAAATTATTTATGAATATATTATAAATCAAATTAAATAAAAACATTATAAATCAAATATAAAAATTAAAAAAATAGTAAATCATCTAAAAAATTTGGCTCCAGTTCTCCCAAGTCAAACACACACGGACTCACTCGGCCGCCCCACGTGTGAAATAGTTCAGACAGCTAAAAAAAAAAGTAATAAGAAACATTTACTTATATACCCCCAATTTAAGTGGTGTTTATGTAAATAAATAAGATTTAAGTGGTTTATATGTAAATCATCCAAATAAAAAAGTATGATGGCTGGATAGCTGTGGGCAATTGAAGTTTTTAGCGATTAGAAAAAGCGCACTGGTGGGAAAAGTGAAATAATATTAAAATAAATAGTAGAGTGGTCCGTTGTGGCTTGTTGTGGAGCGATGTATCCACACAGCAATTGGTTGCAGTTAAAAATTGCCACGTCCGATGAAGATGTCCCCTTCTGCAGTCTCGATTAAATATATGCTTTTGTGGTGGTTAATTATAAGCTAATATTCGTGCGTGTGAAATATACACACAATTTTAAACAAACTTTCATTGGATAGCATCAAACTTTCATTGGATGGTTAGGGTTAGGGTTAGGGTTAGGGTTAGGGTTACGGGAGAAATAATTGGCTGTGGATCCTCACCACGTCCCAGTTCAATTGATCGATTATATTTAAATTGAGCTTTAATAGTTCTTCATGAAGATTATTTCAACCATAATTTAAAGAATCTGAACTATTTTGATAGTTTGATAAATTATGGGCCTAAAATGATCCTATGTAAATAGTTTGAGACTATTTTGACACTTACACTCTTTATTTATTATTGATACGACTCCAATGATTCTTCATGGTCTGACAAAAATCTTGAGGCATGTCACATATTTCGAGATGACTTTTTGAGCAAGAAATATTCAAACAACGATAAAAATTCATCTGGAGCTCCAACTTTAGCAAACTTAAAGTCAAACTGACTGACTCAACGAGAAGAACCCAATGTTACCAAAATTAGTCCAATCCCAACCAAACCAAACCATTAAACTGTTTTTTAAAGTTTTTTTTGACACATTTAGAAGATCAAATGAATGTTGATTCTGACGAGTCTATAGTCAAATTTAGTGCCTTGAAAAAACAAATCCAACCAGCCCAATATTACCCAATTTCGACATCGTTAAGGCACTTAAATATTCATCAAATGTCGTCTGATTGATGGAAGCCATATGAGTCATCCAATCAAAGTGATTCATATCCTGACATTAATTGCACACATAATTCTATAAACAGAACCCCACTTCTCTCATGGGGGGGGGGGGGGGGGGGGGGGTCCAAAACCACTCCTTTCGTTGTCGACCACTGCCAACTGCCATCGACCACCATGACCCGCCATCAATAACCGTCGACCCCTGCCGAACATTATCGACAAAGATTATTTGTGCTAAGATGTTTATCATTTAAAAGCTTGATCAAAGCTTCAGAAACCCTAAAACACGCTAAATTGTTTTGGTCCTATCTAATTCTTCAATCTTTGACGGAGGACTTAGGAGAAACTGACTTTTAAATGTCGCTCTTAACTGAAGATCCGATGAACACTTCCTATTTTCCACATTCTTTAACCACCATCGACGAACACCTTTAATCACCACTGGGTGCCCCCTGCTCACTGATGTTTATGAACCCTACGATGTAATGACACACCCTGAAGATGATATAATGACACCTCGCATATTGTATAATGACATACCCAAAAACGGTCTAACAAAGCACCTGAATCACGTTGTCACTGTCTGTAATAACTAATGACAACTGTCTTACTTGGAATACAGTGACCTTCTTATAACTCTTGAAGTTCTGTCTCACAACTTTCTACTACGGCCTACAACCTATGTAATTTACTACAATTGCAACACCAACCCTATCTTCGGCCTTGGCGATCAATCAATACTGCTATGACTTCCCACTATGACATATGTGATCAACTTTAACCTACATGACTTATAGCTCATCACTACGACTTATGTAGCCAATTACGACCTACATGGCTCAAACTTATGTAGCTCATGAATCCAACTTCTGTAGCCTACATAAGCTATTAAAACTCATCATTACGACTTATGTGACAAACTTCGACCTATGTGTCTCACAACCCATACAACTCCCAACTCCAACCTATGCGACCTATAGCTCACCCCTACGACTTATGTGACAAACTACGACCTACATGGCTCATAACTCATGCATCTACAAACTCTGGTTTTTGAGATCTATAAATTGTATTACCTCTCACCACTATGACCAATGTGACCAACTACAATATTCGTGGCTCACACCTTACGTAGCTCCAACTTTGGCTTTTGTGCCCTGCTGATGTTATTATAACTCACCTCCATACCCTTTGCCATAAACTAGAACCCATGTAGCTCACAACTCACACAACTCCCAACTTCAGCCTCTACAACCTAGAAACAATTTAACAGCTCCGTGTCATTTCCCATGTGATCAATTATGGTCGACATGGCTCGCAATGCACACAACTATCAACTTCAGCCGCTGCGGCCTACAAAAACTATCAGAGTTCATGCAGTTCCCAAATCTCGCCTCTACGACCTACGAACCTCATCACAACTCCCTGTTTTGGTCCTTATGGCCAATTGATGCTTCTGAAGCTATGACATACGTTCAACATGTCAAACTATTACCAAGTCTTTAAACTAAGACATCATTGACAAGCTTATGGGCCCGTTTGGGGCAGCTTATAAGTGCGGGCGGCGTTTTGAAAACGCCGCCATACCGTTTGGTTCGCACTTTTGGGTAGATTATTCCATACTGCGTTTTTTATTTTCTAAAACACGCGGACCGCGGGGGTCAGCCCGCGGTCCGCGTTTCGCGATCT
>NW_018164814.1:699712-701063 GCF_001263595.1 Phalaenopsis equestris
GTTATATATGTTAAAGTTTCAATTTTGATATTTTCAGTAAGCATTTTTCCTAATAACTGAAATCTCAACGATTCACACCTTAGGCAAAAATTTGTTCTTTGAGGTCATTTTTTCTTAGCTTCTATGGATCTGGCTTAATTATTTCCTAGTTGTCTCATGAAGTTCATAGGAAGGACGCTAGTTATGGGCTTCTAATATTTATTTATTAGTATGTTTCTTTGATTTAACTGAAGAAGAGCAATCCCCCTCTAATGCAACACATTCTACATGTTATTATATGATGGAGAAGAACAATCCCCCTCTAATACAACCCTTGTTCCTTAGCTATTAATGGAGCACCCTAATTACCATGAAATGAAATGTAAATGGAAGGAAATGAAATGAAAACTGAACAAATGAAATTAATTATAAAGTAAAATATAACCATTTCATTTAATTCATGGTCGTTTTGCTACGAAATGAAATGTCAGTGGTTGCATTATGTTTCTAATGTTTCTTTGTTTGCTTAAATACTTCAAGAAATCCTCGTAGGTACCTAATTCATAGAAATTTATGGATGTTATATCATGAATAGAGATGGTTTAAATAAGCAAATAAAATAAGATAGTTCATGCTATTTCATACCAGAGAAAGTCATTTTTCATATTTACATTTCCCAAAGTAGATATTTACATTGTTCTTTTCGTTTTATGATTTTTTTTGTTATGAAAAGAAACATTTTATGCCTATCCATATATCTGACAGAACTCAATGAGTAAAGCTAGAATGGCTGTAACATCGGCCATGTGGGATAGAGAAGTTACTATAATCTCTGTGATTTATGTGTAAGGGAGGTTGAGGTGAGAAATAGACCCACTACATTTTTTAACAAAGAAGGGTGGGGAAATATTTTAGTTAAATTCAAAGAAATGACTGGAAGAGATTACGATCGCATGAAAATGAAGAACAAATGGGACCAGTTAAAGAAGGATTGGAAACTATGGAAAGAACTAAAACAGGGATCAACAGGAATGGGCTGGGATCCTGTTAAGCGCACAATAGATGCACCAGAGGAATGGTGGGCTGAAAAACTACAGGTACGTAATTTAATCTTTTTACTTTATGTTTAATCTAATTTCGCATTGACCTAACACTACTTTATTAATGCACATTTGTTATTTATAACAGGCAGTACCGTCAGCCAAAAAATTTAAATTCGTTGGCATTGATCCAGTAATGGAGGAAAAACTAGATGGAATGTTCACTGGGGTTGTCGCTACAGGAACTCATGCGTTTACCCCAAATGATATAGGGTTGAGCAGCTCAGTTCAAGAGATGGATACCGTGCAGATAGGTGATTCAGGAGACCGCC
>NW_018164814.1:704404-760568 GCF_001263595.1 Phalaenopsis equestris
TATGATGGAATGCTGTTTGCTGATGGTTAATGATAGACTCTTGCTTATGTAATGGTTATGCTGTTTCATACATAATCTATACTGCATAACTTTACGGAAATTGGGAAGAGGGAGGAAGGGGAGAGAGAGGAGAGAAATGGAGGAGGCCATTGCTGATGGTCTAATCTATACTGCATAACTTTATGGAGGAGGCCAATCGCTGGATCTACACTTGGGTAAGTTTACTTTTTATATTTCCTTATTTTTTGGACTGATCGACCCTATTTTTTAAAATGCAGAAGAATGAGTTACAGACATTACGGGAAGTCCGAGATAGTGATGTGTCGTTGCGGACTACCGTCGTTGTTGTTAACGTCACGCCAGACACATAGCTACGGGAGGCAATTTTACAGGTGTCCGCGGTGGGGACAAGGACCTGAAGACTGTAAATTCTTCAGGTGGACGAACAATACAACTGTTTCTACGATATCCCAATTGGACACAGATACTAGGAGTTCGAGAGTACCACAACAGGAGACCACCGCATATGGTTCGAGTTCTTCCGTGTATACCGCACCCCATCAAGACACGCTTGCTCGGGGGTTAGAGGGAACAGAAACGGGCAACATTCGTCATGATGTGACTTTACATGTTAAACTCAATATTGTCATATTTTTCCTTGTAATTTTAACATGTTATTTCTTCTTTTTTTTGGTGTCTTTCTATAATCCATATTAGAGTTCCATAAATGTGTATTGAACTTTCCTTTATATCACTATGTTTTGTTGATGTAATCACAGCTTTTTTGAGTTATATAAATATTATTAAACTTTTTTGCAATTTCATTTCTAGACATCTGAGAAAATAACATTCTGCTACACAGATTATTCATTCAACTCAAAAAATTTACAAATAAGTTGTTTACAAAACGCACAAACCAAACAGCTGAACTGTTTATTCAGACCAGGGGAAAAAGGGTCAATTTTTCACAATCAGCTGTTTTCCAGACGCGTTAACCAAACAGCCAGACAACTTATCCGGATCAGCTGGTCATCAGCAGATTATCAGGATAAGCTGTTTATCAGCAGAAGCTGGATAAGCTGCAGCTGCCCCAAACAGACCCTATGTCACAACCAATATTTATAATATTCAAGGTGGACTACCATCTTCTTGGCAATTATCTACGGCCTTCATGACCTATTACAACTTTATTGTTGAAGTACCGTTCTACATCAACATTGCATTCCATATTATATAATCCAACTGTCTTAAGTACTTATAATTCCTTAGTGTATCAATTTTACTAGACTAGACCTCGTGATTATTTATCTTTTTAGAACTTTTCACGCAAAAATCACAGTGTCATTTCACTATAGATGTATGTATGTTAGATAATGTACTATGCTGAAACACTAATTTATTACTTTATGCCGCCGATCTTCTAGCACACATTAATAACATCAACGGCCCTTATAGATGTGTATAATTAGGAGATTATAAAGTAAGTTGGGTCAGATATAGTGATTATTTAATCTACATAATCAATTATATTCAACATAATATTGGTCAATTTAAAGATGCATAAAAAAAGTAAAAATATTTATTATTTCCCTTTACCACTTCATTGTGTAACGCTTACGATTTTAAAAGAAGCGAATCTGCAACGGTCAGATTTTGACCGGCATTAACCCGTCACTCGGGCAACAATAACCGGGTCTCAAATTAGCTTTGCTTTTACAAAAATAGCCCTTACCGCACAATCAAAGCCCTTCTAGAATACCCAAGGCCACGATACGCTATTGTAATTATCAGTAGCAGTAAAGGGCATTGTTTAGATTAAAAAAAAATATTTTTTTTTCTATTTATTAGCTAATCTACTGGGTTAATTACAATTGCAATTACATATGGCCCTAATGGGGGTAAACGAGTCGAGTCGAGTCGAGCTCTAGCTAAACTTTACGAGTCGAGCCTGATTAGTATTAAAGAGAAAAAAATATTAATTTAAGTTGATATTATAATGAAATAATCATTAAAACAAATATTTAGGAGATAATTAATAAGAAATAAATGCAATTACATAATGAATATTATATATTTTTAAAACTTTTGGAAAATTTTAAAGAAAAAATTCTTGAATATTAATTTTAAGTATATTTATTATTATTATTATTATTATTATTATTATTATTCTAACAAGTTGAGTCGGAGTTCTTTTGAACTTGGCTTGTTATCTCATCAAGTTCAGTTCACGAGCCACTTATCAAGTCGAACTCAAGCCCACCCATGATCGGCTCGACTCACTTACACATCTATAGAAATCTATGCCCCACCCATAATTCTGTTAAGTGATACAATACATTCATTTTTATAAGGGGCATTTACATGCATACCACCCGATTCTTACATATTTACATATCTAACATTTATTTTATTTTTCTAGTTTTATGTATAAAAAAACATAGGGCCTAGGTGGTATTATGTTAATCTTCTGTTTTATGAGGATATGTAAGAATACCATAGAAAACATAGCCATTAATATTTCTTAATTTCTAATAAATAGCATCTCTTAAAAAATATTTATACGATAAGATAATATTTAGGTCATTTTTTGTTAAATGATTTATACATATTCCCTTATAACTCATTATCAGTCTATATAGTTAACAAGGCATAACAGGCTAAATACAGTGTAGGTGATGTTTTCGAACTGGGTGATTAATTGTTTATTGAATTTGACAGAATAGGTGATGTTTTGGAACGAGAGATGAAAGAACCGCATAATTAGTGCTTATAAAAAAAAATAGTGAAAGAAATAACATTTTATAAAATCATCAACATTAAATAATGAGGCAATTGAATCAAGGTACAAAACTCTAAGTAGGTAATTTGGTCAACTTGATCGAATTTTTCTCACGTGCAATATGAAAATTAGGACTTTGCTAAAGGTTGCTTCAAAATAACTTCTTTAGAAAAAAAAAGGTGCCCTTTAGCTGCGGTTGATGACTCTAAGCACTTCACGGTAAAGATATTTATGCAAAGTGAAGTTAAATTTTAACCAGTTTTAAAAAATTAAGTCACATCTCGGATCATGTTGGTCATTGCCGTTAGAATTGATGGTTGTCAATGAAAGATGGAGTTTGAGGATTTATTGTTGATGATTTCTATTTGTTGAGCAATTTTCGAACATGTTCCTAAATCATTAGGCTATTTTAGGGTTTTTATTAGTAAAAAAATATTGAAAACTCAATTTGATTGGTCTATTGATATCCACATGTATCATTTTTCCTTGCCTTACTACCTAGTACTCAGTAGCTACCACACAGACACACACACACACACACACACACACACACACAGAGAGGAAAATCATATATAGGGTTGAATTTCATATATATATATATATATATATATATATTTGATGAGTAGTATTTTTAAAAAAACTACTTGATTGCAAGGCTACAATGATTTATAATCAATTAAAAGTATTAATTAAGAAAATAAGATAAAAATTATTAGATTAGATTCAAATGATGTTTTAAATCTTGTCTCAATCCTTAACATTGTATGACTACATGATTAGGGTTGTCAAAACGACTCTTTATTCGTGAACGGCTCGTGTTCAGCTCGCTAAGCAAACGAGTCGAACACGAACACACTTTTTGAGCTTTAAATATGAACGAGTCTGTTAGGTATGACTCATATACCATAAATGAGACAGATGCTGGAGCGGTGCGGAGCCCACGAGCGGAAGGATCTGTATAATCGGACGAGTTTCATTATGTGGGTTGGGGGTGCGGGGGCAACACCCAGCAGTTTGGTACAGAGTAATTTAAGTAATTACATATTGTATTATATGTCCTGTTTGTAACCCTAGGCGAGCCTCTGAGATTCTGAATCTTGTATTATGTATCATTTTCTGAATATTGAAAAGAAAGTCGTTGCTCTGCTTTCGAGGATGTAGGCAGCTTTACTGAACCTCGTAAATCTCTGTGTGTTCTTCTGGATTTGTGTCGACTCCTATTTTTCTTCGCCCTAAGCAGAGCCTGGGCTCGCTCGTGTTTGGCTCGTTGACACCCCTACTTCTAGTTAAATAACTTCATATGAGGTCACACATAAAAGCTTAAACATCTTGAATGATATAGAATAGATCTTTCGAAAGTCAAGTCATGCCAACTTTATTGATCATCTTTTTAAAATAAGCAGAGTGCATAATAATGAGTCATTTAAATTGAGATGACCACCATTATCCTCATCGTCCTTATTATTATTTCTTATTTCATTTTAAAAATTTGAGGTTCTCATGTTTTGTTATACCTTGTATAACCCATCATTATGTGAGACCTTCATCTCTTCTTTTATTGTATCACTAATTTGGTTTTTGTTGACATCAACATAGTGTTGTTGTATCACTGATTTGGTTTTTGTTGTCACCTTGACGTGATTTTCTAGTCATTTGATGCTCATCATTAACCTGAATATTATAGAAATCTTTTTGTTAAAATATTGCTTCATCAATTACGAGAAATATTAGATATTTACAAGTAATGATTTAAACCAATGGGGGAACATCTCAACAATGTTAAAACTCAATTTTTCTTGCATTCTTGATATTTAAGATATGTATTGTCCACGAATGTTCTACTTATCATTTTGAGATATCTATATAATACTAAAGGTCCGTTTGGGGCAGCTTGTGCGTTTCAGGATAAGCTGCTTATCCTGAAATGCGGCCTGCGGGCCGACCGCAGGCGTCGACCCGCAGCCTGCGTTTAGTGTAAAAACCCAAACGCAGTTTCGGATAAGTTGGTGAAACGCGTGAACCAAACAATACGGCGACGTTTTCAAAACGCCGCCCGCACTTATAAGCTGCCCCAAACGGACCCTAAGACAACAAACCTCTCAAGATTATCATAAATATTTGATCTTGAAATAACATGCTCATAATTTTAGGGTACTACCATTTTATTTCTAAAAATGTAATACGATTTCTAAGTATGCTTTATTTGCTTACTTCTTTATTATTTATTTTTTTTGATGGAACCTTAGTTTTCTTTTTTCTTACTAAGGGCTTGTTTGTGGCAGCTTATTTGGTGCAGTGGCGTTTTCAGACCTGTTTGGGTAAACTGCGTTTTGACAGCTTATGCGTTTTCAAAACACTAAAAACAATGTTTTCACACCGCACCTACTTAACTGCGGTGACAACTTTCTGATTGCGATCTGGCTTTTCTCAAAAATTAAAAATTTGTAATAGTCACCGCACATAATTTATCAGATTATTTTTAATCAGCTTATCAACAAATTATTCAATAAGCTGCAGCTGCCTCAAATAGACCCTAAATGCTTATATAAAAACCCAAATTCCAAACATAATATTTATTTCATTAATAGGCTTTTTGTTAAGGGGGCATTTACATCCATAGCACACATAATATGCAAATTTACATATTCAACATCAAAAATTTATTTTTTACATATACAAGGCATTGTTTACTCGCTTAAAAACGATGAATATTGATATTGTTATATATCTTCGCATTTCTTCTCCTCCCTCTCATTGATACGCACATCGTTTTGATGGGAATAGGAGTTTAATGATATATTGCTAAATTTATTTTTGTTTAAAATCAAAGTATTATGCATATAAACCTCCCATTTTTTATTTTATTGCGACATTTCCATAAATAACAACATTTTTATGTATTTTTATATCTAATATCTAAAATTTGATATTTATATTAATAGCATCTTAATGTTATAAACAAAAGATATATTTTAATTTTTAAAAGTAAATAATAGATCAATTCTTGATTAGTATTAAATTGTTGAATAATATGAAGATAAGTATAAAAATTTAAAGGTCAGATATGGAAATACATAAGAATTGTAGGTTAGGAATGTAAACACTCCCATAAAGGAAAATGGCTCGCAAGTTTTGAATTTAAACGGTGATACTAAGCATTTGAAAAAGAATAAGAAGAAAAAAAATAAGATAACTTGCGAGTAGATTGGCTGCAGGGGCCAACCCGCCGGTGAGACGGCTCTTCTCCGAAGCAGAATTAGGGTTTTGATCTATCACCTCAGCCCCTCGTCGTCGTCTCCTATGGCGTCTTTCGAGAAGGATGCCGCCCTTTATGCCGTTTCTTTCGACGCTCTGACCATGTGAGTTGGCTTTTGGTCCTCTTCGAGCCTCACTCCTCTTCAGTTTCTTTATGCCCATGTTTAACTTGATGATTCTGCTTTTTCTTTTGTTTGTTTTCTGCATGTCTGAAGTGATCCGTTGACCTCTTGATTGCGATTGCGACCTGCTTCTTCCTTCTTTTGATTGGGTTTGTGCGAATCAATTCCATTGGAGTGTTATAATTCTCGATTGTGATTGACTTGGTTTTATGTATTGTTTATCACTTGATTGGTTTGATATTATATGCAATCATGTTTTCATCATCTCAATTTTTTTCCTCTTTTTTGAGAAAGGCGGACAAATAATTTCTTGGTAACTAGGAGAAAAAGCAACGTGAGTTAGTCCGAAAATACATAATGTGAATTTGGTTTATGCTCGAGAATTTTGCACCCATCTCACGTGTAGGGGTGTGAACGATCCCATTTCGAGCCGATGAAGGGCCAGGCTCGAAATCGAATAAAATTATTTTTGAACGGATCAAAATCGGGTGGATCGATCCAGTAAATTTCCATCCGATTTTCGAGCCGGCTCAAGTTGAAAACGAGACGGCTCGAATGCTATTTTTGTCTCATGAGCCAGATCTGGCTCAAACCCGCCTTGGTCTGACTGGCCAGCCCACAAAAAAAAAAAAAATGTATTTTTTTCTGTGAAAAGAGAGCATTTGAATCTCTGCCACTCCGCTCAAGCATAGAGGACCTAACCAACTGAGTCGGCAATTCATTATGTATGTAAAACTAAAATTTAGCTGTTATATATGTAAATACATAAGAATTTATGTCAATCCCAATCCGAGTCAAGGATAGATCGAAATCGGATCGAAATAAATTAGATCTTTTAATTTGACTTGTAGCTTAGCTCGAATGGTTCGATCTAATTTCAATCCGAGCTAAAATTTGATCCGATCTTCGAGCGATTCACGATCTTCAAGACAATTTCACAGCCCTACTCATGTGTTTGGTGGTGTGCCAATGTGTATAACATCGACATTTAGCAAATTATTTTATGGAGATTGAAAAAGAGAAGAAGCTATTTTACTGGAAAGAAATTAGTTGGCATTATGAACTTGTAATTCATGGTGGAAGATCAAAAAGTCAAATATGGGCACGTTATAATTGTTTTTGTCACACTATCGTGGATATTTCATCAAAGGCAGCTTAACATGAGCTAGTAGTAGAGTTTTCTAAGCTAAAACAACTCTAAGGCGGTGTTTGGCTACAAGTTTGTTATTCGTTAAATAGAATTTATCAAATCCACATTGTGACGACTCTGCTCGTGGATGACGGTGGAATAAATCTGCCTCGCAATCTGATTTACTAAATTTGAATTTATGCCGTATAAGTGACAGAATGTGAGAAGGAAAAAATAGAATGTGAGAAAGTTAGATTTAACGGAGCGTTGGATTTAATTTTTACTTGATGTTTACTTGAATTTAAGTTAATTCCATGGCTAGATTCAATTAATAGGATGCTACCGAACACCTTCTAAAGATCTATTATATGGTGATTATCTATTAGGCAAACATACCCACATATTTTTTAGACCCGCAAACCAGGTGACCACATTATCATTAGAACTACATTAAAATGACCTATTTGGACTTGTGATTTTTACCAGTTTAGGATGGAATAAATATTAGCTGTTATGATCAACCCTTGAAGGCGTTTGAAGCTTTTTGCCATGTAATTTTAATTTAGGTCATCGATTTAAGATCAAACGGTCTAGGTTAAACATTGTATTTGCCCCAAGAGTTGTACAATTTTTTATATGAAGTGAATCTATGTCTCTTTGGGAAAATCAGAAAAGAAAATTTAAGAAAAATATTTTTGTTATTAAATAAGACATTGAAAATATTATATCATTTTGAAAGATAAAAAAATTATTTTATAATGATGTAGATTATAAAAATAAGGATTTCAAATTTTAAGTCATGTTTCTAGATTCTGTTTAAATTGGGTAAGATAGTGCTTATTTTATTTGGGTATAGTTCCTTATAAAGGCAAATCCTTATGATTGGGAAGTTTGATGATCAAACATCTGTAATTTGTTATTCGACTGGCTCTTTATAATTTATAGAATCTTAATTCTCTGCTTACATCCATTTCTTTTATCGAATTTGGCATAACTGTTCAAATATAAAGCCCTATCATTCAAAAGTTATGATTTATAATTAATAAGAAACAAAAAAATGTATTTTTTTCTACAATTTTTTTTGGTTTTCATTGAACACTAACTTTGGTTTGATTTGTATTTCTTAGAATTTTGTAGAGTTCTTTAGTCTAACCCAAACCAATTGATCAGCCTGTTCTTTACCCGGCAGGTTAAGATGCTTTAATCTAATTCCAAAATTCAACTTTTTTTAATTTGAACTGAATGTAAGACTAAGAAAATGAATTTTATTTTATTGAACTAATAAATTTACCTATTCTTTAATTGGGCCAGAATTTAATGTTTCAAATCGAAGCTCAAAATTGACTTAACATTTCCTGATTTCACGTTTAGGTCAAATTTGGTCAATGGATTTCCCATGCAGCTTTTTCTGAATGTTTGATATGTATGCTATCCTAATCATGTTGATTTATCCCAACAGGAAGTAACTCTTGCATTGTTGAGAAGGGTGTTTATATGATTATTGAACTTAATTATGCTTGTAAGGACATTTACAAGCACTTGATAATAACTAGTTCGATGAGATGTTATTCTGGATCTATTCTAATTCAAAGTTCTAGGTGAAGACAATAATACTTATTTTCATACATTGTGATTAAAAAAACTGTAAAACTTACAATTGAGTGAAAAATATGATTTATAAGAACACCTTTCCTACCCCCATAGTCTATGGTGTTCATTGAGGTTCCAACATAAACCACATAATCCTTAAAATAGCTTTCAAACTATGTAATATTTCAAAATTAGGCTTATTGATATGGAAAATGTTATTTCTTGATTTTACCATGTAAAAATATTTTAACAAAAAGGTTTTATTTGGGATTCAACCTCACCCGAAATGTGACATTCTCAACCATTTCTTCATTTGCTTGCCTATTTTTAATACAGAGTAAGGCTATGATTCCTCAGAAAATTCACATTTAAAGTGAAGATAGCACTTCATTAATATGGATCAATTAAATTGGGGAGCGCATGATATACATTTGCTTGGAATAATTTTTATTGGTCCACCTTATCAAGTGCTTAAATGGCTTCAATTTAAATATGGAATTTTGTGGAGTATATCATTTCTCTTTTGCAAAATAAACTTCTAAAAATTTAACGTGAGTATATAGTAAGAGGGCCAAATTAGCTCGAGCCAAGCTGGAGGTAACCATATCTCGATTACACTCATCCTTGAGCTGGCTTTATTACGTTAAAACTTATTTATTTTTTGTTTATTTTAAAAATTGATTGCTTGAAAGCTCAAAGCTAAAAACCATTTCCCAATCACTATTCATCATATTATGGCTGGCTCAAGGCACATTCGTCTTCCCAATTCACAACTCCCTGATTCTCCCATCCTAATACTCTCCTCCCTAGATCGAGATATCTTTAACAAATTAAATTCGCTGCATAGAAATGAATCTGCCCTCATCAAGTAGAGGACCATTCCACTAGATTTATGCCCTGACCATTGGATTGATTTAGTGGGCTCTTTTAACTCCCCTTCCTCTACTCTATCCTCTTTTGTCTACAAAACAACCACATTGTGATTTGCACATCTCGTCCTTAAGCATCTTTTACATTTTCCTTATTGTAGTAGACGACCGTATGTCATCTAATTTGTTTTACTCGGATAAGTAACAAAAACTTATTGTTGGCAACTTCCCTTTACATATTTTTCTTAACGGAGCTTATAGTAGCTATAATATGATGTGTTGAATTTGTGCTGCTTTCCTCGAAATAACTCTATCTTAACTAGTTTTGAGCAATTCTTGAACTTGATTCTGGGTTAGTTGTAGTTCTACTCAACTCAAGCATGCCTCTTCTCTAAAATATGCTGATTTTCTTAAAATAATGGGTTGTATAGCCTTGAACAACTCAAAAATTTTTTACTAACCTTTTTATCCCTATTATTATTATTATTTTTGAATTACTGTTAAGTTATATTGTTTATGACATTTGAATATTTCTATCTTTTGGCTTTTATTACTTTATCTTCTTTTGCTGTTTGTCTAGGGAATGGTTCATCTAGATTTTTATTTAGGGATTAATTTTTAAGATTCAGTTGTTTCTCTTTGCTATTATGGCATAAATAGGTTCTTATACATAGATTGGCAGTTCCAGTAACTCATTATGTGGCAAAGTTGTTTTGTTGATGGAATAAATTTTCATTTGAGAGAGATAGTGGGCTATTTCTTTCTTTTCCTTGTGAGATCAAAGTCAGTTTCTTGGGCTGGTGTTCTGATGGAATGGGGGTAGGAGGGGAAATAGATGCTGCTACATTGAGAAGGAAATACTTGCTTTGGTATAGCTAAAAATGTTTTGAAATAGCTTGTTGGATTTGAAAATAGAAATCCGATTTTCTTGTGGCTTATGAGCTATGCTCATTCCATGCTTTGCCAAAGTTTGTAATTGTATTGGATGTAAATATTCAGTTCTTTTTTTTTTATAAATCATAAATTGATGCTTAGCTGTCTTATTTTTTGTTTGCCTTGCTTCTATATACAACCTTATTTTTTAATCTCACAATTGTTATTTAATTTTCTTACCAAAAAAGTTATTTCTTGTATTAGGTTATAGATATTTTTTAGATATTTTTTTTCAATTCTTATTCATGCTTCATCCATCATAACCCTATAAACCATCATTTGAAATTTGTGAGTCAATGATGATTTAAGCTCTCTTTTCTATCTTATCCTTGGCTCAACTTTTGAATTTACAAAGAGTTCTCTTTTTTTCTACGCTAGCTACACTGCTATAGCAACTACATCTCTAATCCTAATAATTGTTGTACCTAAAAAGTTACATAATTGTTATGTATTTTGCTGGATTCAATTTAGTATGCCCTAATAATTTATCTTAGAATTAAAGGTTCACATGAATTGTAATAGCATTCGAACTCCACGTCAAAATAGCACTTTGTTAGAGTTGAGTTAAAGATAATCCAATTGGTTGCAACTCCTTTTTTTCATAAAGTACTTGCACCACAGATACAGTCTCATTCTCATTCTCATCTTCTTCATATATTTACAACTGATGCTTTGTTTATTCGAGTTAATTACATTTTTATGGTAAACACTTATTATCGAGTGCAGTCAAATTAACCTTCATTCAACTAGTCCGACCCCCTTTATCATAAAATTACATGTGCTCAAATGTGCCACCGCTCCTTTTTTTAAAGAAGCTTGATCAAATTCTATACATGATGGAGTCGACATGTGCTTAATTGAAGAGCACTCCGAATTCCATGTTACTCATGATTAAGGCCTTCTTCATAAAATCAATGTACATTTAATGAAAAAAAGTCCTATACGGAGAAGGTTTGGGGTCATGATAGGGACATGAAAGGAGGAGAAAGTCGGAAATTTGTAAGGGATTAGTGTTGACATTATATGACCTACAGGTGACAGATGATTTCTTTCCCTTGGACTGGGAAGAACTGATATGATTTTAGGAATGAAGTGGCTACAGTGGGGAGACAAAGGTGAATTAGAAATTCTTGAATATGGGATTCAGGAGGAGGAGAGGAAGGTGGTGCTGAGAGGAGATCCTAGTCTTTGCAGAATCATAATCTTACTCAAAACTATGGTCATTACGATACGTGGAGCAAGATGGGGCTATTTGGTGGAGCTGCAAAGCCAAAGTCAGTGGATTTTCCAAAATATGTTTAACAGCTTCTGCATCAGTTTTTTTACATCTTTCTGCCGCCTAGCGGACTCCCGCTACCGAGGAAATAGGAGCATGCCATTACGTTAAAAAGAGTTCTTTCTATCAGTGTCAAACCATACCTATATCTTCAGGTTCAAAAAGATGAGATGTAGAAGTTGATCCGAGGGACGCTCCAAGCACGGATTATTAGACACCCAGTGTCTATTTTCCAGTCCAGTTCTATCAGTGAAGAAAACTGTAGCTAGCCATTTTGATGTGGCACTATTTTCCAGTCTAGTTCCTTCGTTCTTCTTCCCTGATTGCACACGTCGCTCGGTTCCGTCACAATGAACAGCTCAAGCCGCAGCCCGCTGGCAAGTCGTTGTCCCTTGGTCGCCTTACCAGTGAGCCGCAATTGCGTCGTTGCCTTTACAGAGAGTCGCGATCCCGTCGTTGCCCTCCCAGTGAGTCGCGATCCCGTTGCCGCCTTCCCATTCGCGGCTTCTTTGCGGTCCCTTCGTCGCCTTCTCAGTGAGCCGCAATTGCCTTTGTTTTTATAGCGAGCCACGATCCCGTCGTTGCCTTCCCAGCAAGTCGCGATTCCGTTGTTGCCTTCCCAACGAGTAGCGATCCCGTTGTTGCCTTCCCAGTCGTGGCTGCTTGATCGGGGTGTGCGGCAATCATGTGCTCACTCTTAGTTTTGTGTGTAGCGATGCTCGTGTTGGACGGCCAAATTTGCTTTCAGGTCAGTTGTTCTTGCATCCCTCGTATCATGCAAGTATACATAATCGTTTCAAGTGAATTGGATTTTTGAGTCTAGATTGTTGATCCCACAGTAAAAGAAGTGTTACAATATTAAGAAAAGTTCTAGCCTACTAAACTAATTTTCACCTTGAAAGTCTTGATAGTTTTATGGTTATATTAATGGTTTACTTCAATTATCAATTCTATTAATTATATTAAAATTTGGAGGAAATCAAGTGATAAGGTTACCCTCCCCTTTGCAATGGAGGTGTGTAGATAGTGAATGTAATAAATTAAAAATGTTGTAAGTGATAAATAGGAGTAATTATCTTCTTTACCCTCTCCCGAGTGCATAAAGAAATTTGACTCAATTGATTTTAATTCCTTAAACCCCAATTCGATTGCATTGAAGAGTATTTCTCTATCTATTTGCATCTCCCTATAGGTTACTTTTGTTTCATACCCTATAGTTCAATGTGATTTTTCCTAGTTATTTATGTCACAGCTCTCTCGAGTTTCTATGGGTTCACAACAAATTTTAACAAACTATTTGACCAGAATAATAAATAAATGAATAACAGAAGGAAAATCATCACTTTGAAGAGTAAAAACCAATTTTAAAAACATTTCACCATTCTACACTAGCTACTTATTCATCACAAGGAGAAAGGTAAAAAAGAACTACTCACAAAGCATGGAGAAATTGTCACAACACTTTTTTAAAACAAGACAATCTATAAAGAAAATTACAATACAGAGGAGTCTACAATACTTATCTTTTTCCTTTTCCAAGCACGGGAAATCTCTCTCAAGAAGATCTCTTAAGTCCTTGGTGCCTTGCTGAAGAACCTCTCTACAATTTCCCTCCAAAATCTTACCAAACTCTGAAATAAAAAACAGTCTAAACTATAAATGAACTATAGACTTCCCCTAGGATTTCCCTTAGGGTTCGGAGGTCTTCTCCCCTTCTTAGGCTGCCTAAAATTGCTCTAAACATCACCAAATGTCGAATATATTCGTAGCATAACTGTCGAAGGAACTGCTGAAAAACTGCAAAACAGTTTTGGCGCCGAGGCACCAGACTCTCGATCTGGTTCGGCTGAAATTGGCACATAGGCGCCAAGTGGATAGCGCCAAGACCCTGGGGTGCAGGGCCTTGGCGCCCAGAGGTTGGCGCCAATCCACTTGGGTTGGGGTCATTTTGCTGCGTTTCACCTCTGCTTCGCTCCGCTTCCTCGTCATTTCATTCACATCTACTACATGTTGTTTAAAGTGCAATTGCATCCATTAGTAGACGCAAAAGATAAAAAGGAATTTAGCATGCTTTTAGACATATGACTGCTTCGCTTTGACGAAGCAGAATGAAGGTACGCACTCGGTCGCTGCTGCTTGCACCGATCACCAGGTCAATCTCGAGGATGACAGGCAGCTGTTAGTGTTAGGCTCTGATACCATATGGAAATGAAAACTTTAATAAAAATCTTATCTCCTTCATTCATGAGTTATGCTTCTATAGAAGCTGACAATTTTTTTTACAAATAACTCCTAGACTTCTTCTATATTCCCTATTTACAAAATAAGATACAGATCTCAACAGTTTGTTGCCACAATCTGTTTAAGTTATGGTGCATCACTTTTGTGGAGCATCCTAACACTAGCAAAATTTAAATTTAGATTCATTTCATTAGTTTTGGAAAAAAAAAAATTATGATTTTCTGTCGATTTAAAATCAACTCCCGATCTTTTCCATCTTGGCCTGTGACGTGGGATGTTTTTGAATCTTCTAGTGATATTAAAAAATTTCAATGCATAACTTGCTTGAAGTTGTTGATAGCAATGGGTTTCCATCATGCTTCAGATATATAATCTTTTTTTTTTTTCCTTGAGTTACTGTCGTCAATGGCTGTTAATCTTTCTAGTATAACGGCTTGCCGTTTGGTATCTTGGCTTTTTTAGTAATAACTTATTGTGCTCTTCAGTGTCTTAAGTTAACATTTTATAAATCATCAGGTTGATGGCTGCTTTATTGAAGGTTGAATTCATGAACGAGTCTTAGAAGCTCTAAATCTTGATGGCCTGATAGTTCATACAAGAAGTCAAGGATGAGGAAGTTCTTTTCTTTCAGATCTTCATCTAGTGGTGGAAATGACAACTTTGCTCCTTCAGAACCGAACAAGAGCAGGAAGAAGATCAGTTCAGGAGTGACCGAGGGGATTAAAGATGAAACTTCCACACAGGAGAGTATCTGTAACGTTTTTAAGACTCCGGAAGGCTGTGTTCTCAAGCCTCTAAATCAAAATTTGAAGGATGAGAGATCTTCTAATCCACATCTGCGAAGGAGCTTGTCTCTCACATCTGAAGCTCTTTGCAGCCATTTAAAGGAGGGAAGTTTTAGTTCTTCGACTGATCAGAGCAGAATGATTTCCTGCTGCAATAATGATCAACATTTCGGCCGATATCCTCTTCGGTAAGCTCCATTATTCTCTAATTTCTATATTATATTGTTTGTCTTTTCTTCCTTAAGCACTAAGAGTTTTTCCTATCATTTTTTGTTTCCACCTGTTAGCCATGGATAGATATATATGACATCAGCTCTTCATGCAGGTATTGTTGACACACTTTCATTTTTTGTAGGTGTATTTGTATATTGGTGAACTATTTTTTCTGTCGCGTAATTCATCCATTGTTAAAGTTTGTATATGGTGATTTCTTTGGAATTTCTTTATCAATAAATAAATCAATTTGTATATTATCTCTGAAATTGATCACAAATGCCTCTTAGGAGCTATAAATTAGGAACAATTTTTTATAGTAAAAAGGACTAAAATTGGATAAAATTTGAATCACATTTTTTATGTGAGATCATTTTTGATTAATTTTATATAGTTGAGGGGTTAAATTGGAGAAATATGATACTCGGGGCAAAATTGTCTACGCAAGAATGGTCAGGGGATTGTTTTGGGATTTAAACTCTCTTTTTAAATAAGCAGAATTGGGGAGTTGAATTTTACAGTGGATTCTTTATTGTTGCAGCAGCGATGGATCACTTACTCCAGATAGATATGGAGCAGTTGAAAGAGAGAATCTTTGGTTGAATGCTTTTGAGAAACGAAGTTCTGCCAGTTCCTTTGGTGTTCGTCAAAATTCTTCAGACCCTACATCGGCTTGCAGTTCTCCAATTCCTCTAAGATATTGAACAACTTGCTCATCTCGAATTTCTTCTCAAAACAAAGTTCTCGACCTCTATATTGATGGAGAACATAAGATTACCAAAGGAAAAGATGATTCAAGAAAATGTGTGTCTGAAACTGGGGAAGATGGCGCCCTAGTTGAAAATAGTAAAATTTCTATTTTAGGAAGGCCACCAAGAGCTTTGTGTACAGCACCAGTCTCACCTCATCATAGCATAGACAATCATCGATCATACTCATTTAGGGAGATCAGAGATAAGCATTATGAACTCCCAAGCAGGGAATGGATAAGTGATGATCTCAAGCCTGCATTCCAACAGAAATACTTAGAAAACAACAGTGAGAGGACAAGTGCATTGCTTGGGAAATCCTTTTCTGGCCATCAGGAATGCGACTCTCGAATAAATGCTCCCATTGAAGACATTTATGAGAACTCGTCCGATGCGAATCCAGATAGTACGTCTCAAGGATGCTCCTTGGATCTCATTCCAATCAATGGGACGTTCAATGGTAATTGGTTTTATGACCTTCACAGGAAGGTTTGTTTGTCAAGCAGAGGGTCTAAGACCTCTTGGAACGATGAGCTAATTAACTCTAAGCTTCAAGAGAATGCCATCAATGAGGATTTGCTTAAAAAGTTGAAGGAGGTGGAGGAAAATTACTCTTTGTTTACTGAAGAGGATCCTGAATCTGAGAGGTTTGGTTACCAAAGTTTAAACAAAGCAGCATTACTCGAGAACATAATGAAGCTCAAAGAAAATAGGAAACATTTGGCTGCCGAACTCTTTTCACAATTAAGGAGTCGACTGGCAGAGAGGTCTTTTGCAAATGAACTTTTGAAGCAATCTAAGTTGGAGCTGAATACACGAACTCGGAGGCTGGAGAACGAAAAGAATGAACTGCAGCTGAGTTTGGAGAATGAGCTTGATAGAAGATCTAATGAATGGTCATTAAAGCAATCCAAGTTCCAGTCTGAAGAGCAAAGGCTGCGTGAGCGGGTAAAAGAGCTTGCTGAGAAGAACGTATCACTTCAAAGAATAATCTCTTCATTTCAAGATACTGAACTGGAGACAAGAAACAATGTAATGAATATAGAGAGGCAGTTGAATGAAAGCAGAGCAAGCCAAGATGAGCTAGAAGCAGAAAGCCTTAATCTTCATCAAGCCTTGTTGGAGCTGCAGGAGCGCTGCAATGGTGCAGAGGAACAACGGGACCAACTTAAAAAAAGCTTCAAGGAGGTAGAAAGGGATAACATGGAGTTACGGAAGTTGGTGGGTAGATTACAAAGATCGTGTAGCGAACAAGATAAAACAATTGCTGGACTTAGACAGAGTTGTAGTAGCGAACTTGAGAAGCTATTCTTAGAGGGAGATACTGACGTTGTTCAGCTACAGACTGAGAAAATAAGGTTGACGGGTGTGGAGCAGAAGCTCAGGAGTGAGCTGGAGTCTTGCAGAATTGAAACAGAATCCCTGCAGAATGAGAATATTCGTCTTTTGAATCGCTTACAAGGAACTGAAAGTAGATATAATCTCTCATTGGTGAGGCTTAATGTAGAGCTTCATGCATGGTTAGAATGCTTAAAGATGAAGAGCTTGTCATTGCTTGATGATAGTAGCCATTTTTGTGGCCAGTTGTTAGATTTAATTGCTTGTAAGCGCTCTGAGAATTGCGAAAATGCTAACAGTGATTCTGATTCATTTTGTGCTGTTGATCTGACTTTTAAGTATCAAGATTTAACAAGAGCAATAGGAAGTTTTAGAAGAAGTTTAAAAACAGTTTCAACGACATTGGAGGAAAAAGAAAGCATCCAAACATCGCAATGCATATGTAAGAATACAGAAATGGAGCCATCAAAGCAGCAGGAGGGTCACAGATCAGCATGGGTTAGTTGTCCTTTTCTTTTTTTTTTTTTTTTTAAATATATGTGAAGTTAAGATAGGCCATAACAAATCTCTTGTTGAGAGTTGGGTTTTGAAGATGTCTAAATATATAAGAAATGATTATATAGTGTGAAAATAATCTTCTGATTGTTTACATGGGGCCATTTTAGTTGCAGAGTCTACAAGTGTCAAATTAATCAACATAATCTTTAAATCGAGACTAAAATAGTATTTCATGGAGATTATTTCAGCCCATATTAAAATGTCTAGGGACTAATTTGACATTTTATAAAACCTGAGACTAAAATGGCCCCTACAAAGAGTCGGGGCACTATTTTGACAGTTTTCTCAATAGTTATGATACCTATAATTCTGCTGTTACTACATTTCTTAAATTTAAATTAACCTTTCATTGATGTACCTTCACGTACATCTTTGGATGTGCATAATTTTCCACTGCTAATATTACATTAGCTTGTAGTCTCACCACTTGTCCTTATTTAATTTTGGTCAGATATGTAATTTTCAAATTTTTGACCTGACTAGTGATTCTCTCATCCAAATCTAGTTCTCTTGAGCAGTATAGGTGATAATCTACATTATTTCAACATTTTACCAACAGCTAAATACATGTACATCATATTGTACGTAATAGCTTTCATTGTGCATTTTTTTTTTTGTTTTCTGTTGTTAGATATTTACATTTGAAATAATTTGTTCAGAATGACATGGAAGTGGAACTGAAGGCAGAAACTATATTAACTAAACTATTAAGAGAGAAGATTTATTCCAGAGAACTGGAAATTGAGCAATTACACAGAGATTTGGCATCTTCAGTTAGGAAATGTGATCTGCTTAGCTCTGATATCCAGAGGCTAATGGATGAAGTCTCCTGCCTTAAACAGAAGAAAAGGGATATGGAGATTCAGGTGAAAAATTTTACGCATCGCTTAAAACATAAAAGTTCAGTTATGATTAATGTATATTTATACCCAGTGATTTGCAGTTTTAAACTATTTATAAAGGATTTGATATTACTAAAAGTTATAATGGAGTTGCATCTCTAAATAAGGTATCACAAAGCATTTCAATAACTCGAACAATCTTGAACTGCCATTGCTATGTTCAAATCTGCTCATATTCTGCATAATTTTAGGAGAGGGATTTTTTTTTATGTACAAAAATAACCATATTGAACGGAGCAAAAATGATCCATTGATGATTATAAATATTGGTGATGAATACAGATGTCGAAAAAAGATGAAAATTTCCTGCTGCTGCAGCAAGATCTACAAGCATGCGCGAAAGACTTGGCTGCTACGAGAAGCTTGGTAACGAATTTATCAGAGGAGAGAGAGCACATCTGGGAGGAAATGAAGCAGCTGAGGGAGAAGAACATGATTATGGATTGCGAGCTTAAATGTCTACAAAAAAAGATTGAATTGCTTGATGAAGATATACTTTATAAAGAAGGACAAATATCCATTCTGAAGGACAGCCTGGGGAACAAGGCTTTTGACATTATTTGCAGTCCCGTCAAGAGAAGAATTTAACTTCGATAATCAGAGTAGGAATCTGAATTTTTACATCTTTAACAGCTTACTGTTGTATTTTATGATTTCCTTTTTTATAAGATTTACATGCGTACCCCACGCTCTTCTTATGTATATACTTATATCTAACACCTAAAACTTCAATTTTTATGCATGAGAAGGCGTATTTTTAATGTGATATGAATGATTTGGGTGGTATAAATGTAAAAAAGTAAGGTTTGGTGTTAGATATGTATGTAAATACATAAGAATTGAGTGGTGGCATGCATGTAAATGCTCCTTTATATTTTCTCTTAGTCATTAGATCTGCAATGAATAGAATAATCTGATGGCTTCGAAAACCATTCCGTTAGAAAAAAATTATTCATTCTTCTACACAATCTAAATATTTATTTATTTCTATCAGGTTGCAATGTTCAGGTTCATGGATGCTGGCGCTCCTTCTGTGCGTCGCATTGAAGTTCAACCTTCGATGAACAAACAAACAAACGATTACGCTGTTGATGATTCTTTCATTGCCTGTTCATATTCTGTTACACCATTGTTTGCGTTTTCCTTTTTTATTTTTTTGGGGTACCATTTTCTTACTCTAGTTTCTATAAATCGAACGGCGTGGCCGTTGATATATCGGAGTCCATATGTTGTTTTTTTTTTTTTCCTGATCTAAAGATCATATAATTTCTTCATGGACATATTCATCAGTCTAAATCATCAAATCCCATTTCAGTTCTTGGATCATTTGGCTGTTAGGAGTTGAACAGCTAAATAGTATTCATACAAATTATCTCATTTTAATAGTCAAATCCATATTTTCATCCATCGGAAAACAGTGCTGTGTAAAAATGAAAGTTTAGGTGTGAGCACTCTTGCTCCCTACAATGCATAAAACCGATAATGTTATTTTTTTATTTTTTTTTTTTTTTTTGGTTTCATGCAAATACATGGTTAGCGTAGGGGTTATTTTTGTTGAATAGGGATGTTTTCTGATAAATATGGAATTATGTTGATGTAATTTTGGTGCATTTACGTACTGCACAATTCGCATGTATTTACATATCTACCACCTAAACTTTTTTATTTACATCCACAGGACTACTTTTTAATCTCACATAAAAAAATATTGAAAAATAGGCGTTTTAATACACTGATTATGTGACCAAATTGGTGTACATGTAAATATTATACTGTGGTAGATATGTAAATAGATCAGAACTATGTGGTATGTATATAGATATTTCTATAATTCTTTTTTTTTTTTTTGGGGCTCATGCATCCTTCTTTCTGCTCATACCAAATTAGTGATTAGTATGCATTCTCTTCTTCCTCAAGCCCTATAATATATAAATACATGTTTTATATTCACTTAGACATATTACTCATCTCTTGTCCATGTTTCTATTCAATTTTCATCCAAATCATCTGAACTGATTGCCTGTACACTTTTAATCAGAAGTACGCGCTCACATTAGTAAAAATATATTACGCCTTCATCTAGATGTCGGGACGACGACGTGAATCACACCACACTGTCGTACAAGCAGCATGAGCATCATGTGATTCACGCCATCATCTGGACATCCAGTGATCCCGATGTAATATTTTTTTTCGTATTTACACTTCTCTCAAAGGAAGTATACATCCAACTTGTATACACATTGTTAATTAAAATTAAAGATAGTCATCTAAATAACTTTAAAGATCTATTTATAATTGATCAAATATAAAAAAAAAACTAGGCCTATGAACAATTTTCAGAAACATTATTGCTCAATGATGAGGTTTTCATTGACATTTTGTCAAACATTATTGTTCTTTAAGCATTAGTTGCAGGTAAAAAATGATTGGTACACTCTGGAAGCGAACAAAGGTGTGGTATACCATCCAAAATTATACATTTTAGCCCTTGCAATTATTGAATCGCTTCAAAAGGGAAGGAAAGAGGCAATATAAATATTAGTTTGTTTAGGAGTCCAGCATCAAAATATAATTTATTCAATATTAGCTGATTAATATGTTTACCTCACAATTCTCATGTATTTACATATCTGACATCTAAACTTTCATATTTACATGTACAACACATAAATTTTTTTAAAATGTTATTTTACATTTTTTGATTGAATGATTTATTGTTGTTTATCTCTTGATTACTCATTTTATTATAGCATTAGCTTGAATTGATATTACTTTATCTTTTTAATAACAAACAAGCTAAGTGGAGAACCGGCACGAACTCATATAAGTAAGCTCAAGCTGAGGGTGGTGGCTCGAGCTCGACTCAGCTCAGTTATATGCTCAGGATCATCATATCATTGTGGGTTTACGGGCAAAAGATGGGCCGACGATAACATAGGGATGAAAATACCACAACATTCGTTATAGTTTAGAAAAGATAAATAATATAATTTAATTATGTCCACTAAAATTTTAAAATTATTAATAGAAGGATGTAATTTAGTTATTTGACTTTCCTCAATTATATTATTTTACCCTAATTGTCCATAATGGATTATGATTAAAGCCATAATTTATTTTATTAATCAACAGCTCATTTAACTTTTTTTCCTTTAACCCTCTAATGAAACTAATTAATTTTATATAAATGTTAAAACTTAGTGAAGTAGATTCTTAAACTAAATTTTTTTTTAAATACATTTTAATATTTCCTAAAATTGTTTTAAAATTATGACATTTTTTTTTAATTTTAAAAACATTATTTTTTTTATAGCAAAACCAATGTGGGACTAAATTTCACTTGCATCTTTTGGGAAATTTATATACATACCACTTAATTCCTAGGTATTTACATATCAAAAACTTAAATTTTACATACCTTCTGCCATATATCTATATATATATATATATAAGAATTGGGTGGTATGTAAATGCCCCTATTTGAAAAAAAAAATTTAATTTTCTATACTACTAATATATATTTGTATCACATATATTTTTATTTTATTTTTATATTTGAGCAAACCAAAAGAGTATAAAAAATGATATAAAATTAGAGTTAGCATGGAGGTGCAAAATTATTTATTAAATAGTTTGCATATATTTATTTATTAGGTTTTTAAATAATTTTTTTTGTATGTAGTTTGAGTTTTGCATGAAATTTGCACTTTAATGTAGTAATATTTACCGTTAAAATTAATATTAAAACGTGAAATTATCTTTTTAATTTATAAAATACTATAAAATATATCGAAATATCCATAATATTATTTAATTTATTAATGATAATAAAATACAAATCTTAATTTTGAATTATGAACTATTTTTTATCAAACTTATTTTTATAATAAATTTTCCTGAAAAAAATAGGTTAATTCAAAGGTAATCCACATGCGTGCTTTCTAGGGCTAAGACACGTGCTGGATTCGATGCCACAAGTGGCAGTCTCTCCCATGACCAATGTTTGAAATTCATATTGTTTTTTTTGTTCATACCACACTTCATTGAAAACTTCGAGTGAATAATTGCGTGAAAAAAGTGTATCGAAGAGCTAGAGTTTATTTAAAATATTTACTTTGGCGCAGCTGTGATTTTTCGACTTTTCAGCTGTAGCTGCGCTGTCCCAAGAAGTTGCTGTGGAGAAGCTGACAGGTTATTTGTTGCAGCTGTGTGAAAACTGCTGTGAGACAGTTGTTTTTGAGAAATTGATCATTCTGCCCCTATTTAGTTAAACTATTTGGAATGAAACAATGACAATGCGCTGTCCCGGGAAGCTGTTGTGGGGAAGTTGACATGTTATTTGTTGCAGCTGTGTGAAAGCAGCTGTGAGACGGCTGTTTCTGAGAAATTGATCATTCTCCCCCTATTTAGTTAAACTATTTGGAACGGAACAATGACAACTTTATATATGATATATCAGAAGTAGAAATTCACTTTACAAGCTAAACATGTACAAAATAAACTTCTACAATTTTTAGTCAATCTTAGAAGTCATAAGTTTGATATATTTTTTTTTTAATTAAATAAAAACAATCCTAAATTATAGTTATTCATTTCACGTCACAATGCAGCCATGAGGAAAAACAATTGGACAGTCAGTTGAACCATAATGAATACTTTAGCTAACATCATCGCTGATGCAGTGCCGCGTCGCAGATCCCCCGCCGCCCCAAAACTCAATTTACGCATTTGGCTAGTAATTAAAAGTTCATATTTACATTAATAACACTAAAATATTTGACATCACATAAAGTATGCCACTTTTACTTGCACCACATTGGTACAAAAAATGAGAACACAATAATACATGATGATTTTAATTACAATAGTTAGGATACAATATTCTTTCATGGATGATAATGTAATTTCACCAATTGGTGTGTATCACTCGTTATAAATCATCGCGTTATGCATATTTTTGTTTAGCGTTGATCCATTTGTTGCTAGAAAGCAGGCGTCGCCCGACACACACTGTCAATCAACATATTACACATTGCATATTTTATTGTGTAAGAAAACACGGAAAATAAATTTGTACAATGCAAAAAATAATTAAATACAATGCGACTTACAAGATTCATCACAAATACATCTAAGTCCATAGGGGGGGAGGTTATTCCGCTATCAACACTTGGAGTATGGTTCATTACATGAAATTACTCGATCAGTGTAAAAAATATTCGACGTTAAATTGAGCGTCACTAATTGATCTTGGGTCGAAATTTGCGTCAAATTTTTATTTACGTCTGAATCTGCATCACCAAAATCCGTCACAAAAAATTTTCGTCGATATTACAAACAACACTAACATAACGGCACAGGAGTGCCGAAATTGACCAACGAAAATTAGCGTCGGATATAAATAAACAAATCAACAAACCCAATTTCTTTGTATTTACATGTCTTAACCACATTTACACCTAATATACTACATATGCTATTTTAGACTCATATTATAAGTGCATCTAAATATGTGGTAATTTTCATTTTTTAAAAAGATACTTTTTCATGCATAAATATAATTCTATATATGCAATAATTAAAATTTAGGGGTTATATATGTAAATACATAGGAATTAAGCCGTTTGGATGTAAATCTTCCTAAGTTATAATATTCCCTTAATAGGCAATTGGTCATGAAATTGGATTTGTTTGGCAAACCTGTATTTATTGAAAAAATATTACCTCAGGAGTACTGATGATGATGTGCTGTCATGTGGCATTATGATGGGACCATTGCATACGTGACACCTCTTCATCAGTACTTCTGAGATAATATTTTTTTTTCGTATTTATGACCTACATCAACGAACGCAGTTGATTTTTTGAGATAATGGATTAATGGCATGACCTACATCAACCAACGCAGTTGATTTTTTCAATTAGCACCCAATTCTTATGTATTTACATATCTCACACCTGAATTTTTATACTTACACACATAACGCTCACATCTAAAATATCACTATCATCATGATAAATATAAAAATTTAGGTGTGAGATTTGTAAATACAAAATGATTTCCTTTGTTTTTTAATGCAAAATTTGTTAGTTGTGAACATGTGGTTGGAAAATCTATCAGCCAACCTAATCTCAAAGAAATAATTTCGGCTCACGTAATTGACTTTGATTCTTATACCATATATATACACGCGCGCGCGCGCACGCACACAAACAAAAATCAGTCTTTATGGGTCAAAGCATATATCTAGCAACCCTTGCGGGCCCAATAAGTCAAATTATCCAAAAGACTTGATTGTCATCAGAGTGACTCACTAAGATGACTTGCCAACCAGACTCACCGATGTGTTGCTTGTCTTACACTAGCTTTTGAGTTGAAATGCACGATTGACTTCTTGAACTAGCTCCTTGATATGGTATGCATGTTCCTTTTGACTAACTGAACAATTAGACTCACAAGTCTAACTCACCTTCTTGACGATTCTTGGAACTACCAAAACACAAAAATTATGATCGATATCAAGGATGGACATATGTTGTATCCTCATTTAGGAGCTACCTGACGCACACGTAATTTTTGCATTCAGATATCATGGATAGATTTTTTTACGACTTGAGTTGTATTTTAATAATTTATTGAGCATATATAATAGAGGGGAAAGAAGGTCTAGAGAAAGGATCAACTCTTTGGGCCTTTTTCCATAGATCCTGTATCGAGACTATCACAGAACTTGTCTTTATGACATTAAAAAAATCACTTTATACTGGTTCAAAAAATTACCTGTATGTGTTATCACTTAATTCTTATGGAGAGTTCAGGCAAATGTTTGTAAGACAATCTGCTACTACACAAAAGTCACAGAAGAACTCCCAAGCTTTTTTGAAGATCCATCAGAAGCCCTTGGAGAGCCTCAGAAGTTTCATCACACTCTTCTAATGAAAGATATTGGAAGTCTGTGATCTGGAGACACTCGATTTAACTATAAGTTTGTAAGATTTAGAGTACATTTACTCTTCAAATCATGCACTGAAAACTTCTAAAAGTGGTTTTATAGCTTGACATAGGTTTGATTTGAGTTGGATTGAATCAATTTTTTTATCATTGGATTCGTCTCATGGATCCGTTTAGCTTGACTGGCTATAAACTTGTTAAAATCATAGTTCTAGATGACTTTTAATTGAATGTTTGAATCCTTCTTGCACAAAATTGCTTTGAGATTTGTGTTGTGCCTCAATTTGATTAATTACTATATATCTCAGCAAAATATTTATTTGATCAAGTACAAATCCTGTGCAGAGTTTGCATTAAAAACTATCAAAATTAAATTTATATTTCTTTGAACCAATTTCAACAAATTTATAGTCAAACTCAACACTACAAAAAATAGTCGGATGTGACTCCAAATGAGCCCACACTAAACACTTGAACCAAAGTTAAAAATTGAAAATTGTATGCTTACATTCAAAATGTGGCTTGGCAACCAAATCCTAGGAATTAAAGATAATACAATTTTAACATTATTAGCTTATAAAATATCAAACAAATCATGCGATCATGGGAGATCGCTTTACGATTGCAATCAAATTGATTAAAAATCACCATAAAAATTTATAAATAAACCCCCTCTCTTACACTCGAAAGCTGAGACAGAGAAAGAGATGTCTCAAATGTCCCATCTTGTGTATATATATATATATATATATTGGTAGTTAAGTAAAATAGTATAAAAATAATCTAATGCACCAGTGTATTATTTTATATTTAGCCCTACCTTATGCATTCCATGACCCAACAAACCCCATTCAAAATAGGATTAGATAGTCCAACTTAAACCAACTCCACCAAAGTTTGAAAAAACAATATCGGTTCTTAGTTCAATTCAACATCATAGCCTTTTGTAATTAACTTAATAACATTTATTTACTCGTTAATTATATTAATTATATGGATTAAACATAGATTTAAATCTTCAGTTTATTTATTCATTTACTTACTTCTAATGCAGAATATATTGTTATTTGAGAAGGTGGTTGTATAACACATCATTATCAAGCGACCTAATAATAACCAAAATATCAAAAATAGTCCAATAAGATTAATTAAGATGTGATTAGTATAAAAAATATTATAATATGATTTGCTAATCTTTGTATTTAAAGATTTTTTTTTCACAATAATAAGTCAACTAATTTTACAGATAAACCCAACCGAATTAAAGAATGAAGGGTCTGAATCATTAGCGAATACCATGCACAAATATGTAATTCCTCACAATTTTTTATGTATTTACATATTTAACACCAAAATTTTCATATTTACATCGATAACATTTGGTATTATAAACCTATGCACCAAAAAGAACATTTTACTTTTACAAATTGAGCATTGTTAAGACGTTGAGTGTTATGCATGTAAATATGAAGGTTTAGGTGTTAAAAATTTAAATCAACATAAGAATTGTTAGGTAGGAATGCAAATGCACCCTCGTTTAAAACAACATCTTTTAAAACAACGTTGTAAGGAGATATGCAGAATGGACAAGGAAGATTTACATACAAACCACTTGATTCCTATGTATTTACATATCTAACACCAAAACTTCATTTTTTTACATATCTTACCTATGCATTAAAAGATTTATTTTTCATTAGATGGCATGAATATAAATCATACAGTTTATATATATATATACATAAGGATTATGCTATAAGCATGTAAATTTCCCATAAGACTATACAAGAACAGAAGAACAGACGAAGGGAACTTTATGCAGAGATTCATAAGATAAAAAGCTCTGCAAATAGTCCCACATCACATAATTATCATGTGCTTATAGTCACCAAATAAAAAAAATTGAAAAAATAAACCTTTGAAGCAAAGATGTTTAATGTTTCATCAATATTCAGTATTCTTGAGAAGATTTAGCCAACTGTTATTAATGTATTATACATCTTAAAGTGAAATAAGTTCAGAACAACCAATACAGCTCAATGCAGAGAGGAGAGATGATTCAAACTTTCTTAAAAAACTACCAAACTCACCTTTTGATCCAAAAACAAAAGAAAACATCATCAAAGATGCATCTTTGATCATTTCAAAACCATGTTGATGTTAGCTAACTAGAAGATTTAGAACCCATTCATCTCCAGCAAGTAAGTCCTCCGCTTCAATAGGGCCTTTACAGCAGCCCTGAAAGGCCCATCGAACGCCCCGCTAACGAATGCCTCGATCTCCTTCCGAGTGCTACCATGACAGCCACCGCCGCAACCTGTGCTGCCGACGGTGGCTGCACATCCATCGTTCGAAGGCCTGATTGCTACCAAAGTAGCTCCTTGCATCCCCATTCCCTCAGGCAGCTCCAGGTAAGGAGCATATCTCAGCTTCATATTCGATGCGGGCACCTGTGTTCGATTCGCCGATGCTGAAGCTGCCAATGGCTTCTCCCTGAAATCCCTCAGCTGCTCCTCACCCATTATCAGCGTCCCCTGCCCGTCAGCATCGGTAAGAACCAAGCTTCTCAGTGTAGGATGATCCTTAATTATTGGCTTAAGAAGATAATGCCTGGTGGAAGCAGCAATCAGCGAGCTAATCGTCCACACAACGCGCAATTTCAGGCCGCCGTTCGTATAAAATGACTCTGGTATGCTCCCATTGTCCTCAGCCGAAGAAGAAGAATCCTGATCACTCAAATTCAGTTTTCTTTCAATCCTGGTTCCACCAAGTATCACACAATTTTCGAGCGTGCTCCCAAATTCGGCTCGCCATTTGAGCACCACACCGTCCTCGGTGCCAACATCGCCTGCCGGAAGCTCGATTCGGAGATTGCGGACGTGCGCGAAGTTCTTGAGGACTTGGGCTGGGGAGTGGTGGGATAGCTGGGGGAGGAGGGGCTTGTTTGAGCTGCCTGAGTTTTGGAGATTGTGGAATGGTTTGAGAAAGGTGAGAAGCAGGATTTTAAGAAGATGGGAGAAGAGGTTCCTAGGCTTTGAGGAGGAGAGGTTTAGGGAGTCATCGGAGGTGTCGCCGTCCACCGTTACGACGCGGTCGATCTTGACGTATACATCGTGGACAAGGGGGACAAGAGAGTTAAACCTCTTGGAAACAGCCGCACAGCGGCCGAGAGCACGGATGTCGGCAACATAATTAAGGATTTGGAGGATGAGAGGGTCAGGAATTCGATCAAATTGGTCCTCTTGAAGGGGCGAATCTGCATGTATTCTGGATTTTGATTGCATTTTGTGGCTTAGAAGTTAAAATTTGTAGCTTTCAGTGGCCGAGATGGATTAGTGGAAGCCTGTGGGATGTAGAGGATTTCTTCTTATGAGGTTGAAGAAACACAAGCAAAAGAAGTATTGAAAGATGATGGGCTGAAAGCCAGTTCGATTAAGCAACCTGCGACAAATAAGAAAAAAGATGAACTTTTACCCAACAGATAAAAACTAAGAACACAAAGCAATTTCATTTCGGATTATTTTACATCAAATATCCAAAAGAAAAAAAAAAATCCTTGATCTAGAATAGCAGAAGAGAAGGATATTGATAGGATTGCAATTTGTATGATCTTTTATCGGATTTTTAAGAGTTTCTTAAAATTAATAGGCTAAATAATTAAAAAACGACTGCTGAAAGCCCATAAAACCAGAAAACCAATCTGACTAATCAATCTGAAACAAATGAGATGGACGCCTACACATCAGAACCAGCACCAAAAGCAGAAAGATCCCTCATTTTCAACCCTTTTTTTTCCCTTCAAATTTGCAAAAGAGAAAGCATTTGATGGTGAAGGAGAACATTTCCCAAACGCAAAAAGTTGTATCCTCAAATCCACAATACTATAAATCAAAACATGAGACCATTTAACCTAATCAGCACCTCACCTCCTCCAAGATCACATCTTTGACCGGAAAACCGCCATCAATCGCCGGAAAAACACTTCCATCCCTCCAATTTCACCGCAGAAACTTCAAAATCTGCCGATCTAAGCCGGTTCAAATATCTATTTGACCGCGAAGTTTCATGGGTAGAAGAGGAACGAAGACTTGGGAGGTGGAGAAGAAGGGATCAGTCAAAAAGTAGGGATTTGAAGGGGAGCGGAGCCTTAGCTCGCTGTTTGCCTCTCGGTCTTCTTTATGAGAGCTTTCCGATATTCTACTTCGCAATTTCAACCCAACACTGTAAAAGAGAGATCAAACGGCGCCGTTAGGTTCTCGTCGTCTTTGTAGACTATAGATTAACGTCGTTTTGTCAGCTAACGTCGGGTCGCCTGGGAGGCACAAGTGGCGAACCGAAGAAATTTTAGTGCCGTTTTACATTATTTATATATCTAGCATCTAAATTTTAATTTTTTACATGCTAAAAATTAGTAATAGTAATTTTTTTAATATAAAATTGAGATTTAATGGTATAAATGCAAAAAAATGAAAGTTTAGGTGTAAGACATGTAAATATATAAAAATTATGTGACGTGCATGTAAATCAAAGTGAATGATACATTTTTTGGAAGATGAGAAGTCATGTCACAAGAAGCAATTACTTGGATTCATAACAGCAAATCCCAAACAACATAAAACACAATTACAAAAAGGAAACAAGTGCCCCCGCTCAAATAGCTTTAGCATACCAAATCTCGTAGTCAAACAACATCTCTAAACATCAACATCAAAATAAAGCTCCTCAATCATCAACATGTCCAAGCAGTTTCCTCAATAAAAAATTCAAACCAATCAAAAGAACAATAACATCTTCTTGCAACCAGATAACCGCCAATCAACAACAATCCAAATAATATCATCTAAATAGAGCTCCAAAGATCAATAAAACAACATCTAGAGAACCTGCAATATCAATTCGAGCAAAACAAGAGCTTCAAAAATCAACTACCAAACCCAAAAAGATCTAAAAAGCTAAAAAAAAACAAAAGGTTAACCAAAATTTTCCAAATCCAAAAGGTCCATAGAACAAATGAAAACAAACAAGCATAGCCAACATAAGGAGGAAAGAACCAAAGCTACTAACACTAGAGAGGATAGGAAACCAAAGTGAGCAAACAAAATAAGAAAAATAAGCTACCACAATCTAAATAAAATAAATAAGTAATGTGTAAATAATAATAAAAAATAAGATCTTAGAAAAACTCAAATCCATAACCAAGAGAATTCATCCAAATTCATTAAAAGAAAAATCTCAATAGGTTGATCAACCTACAATTCTCCTAGACAACTTATTCTCTAAGAAAACTAAAAGAACAACAATCTTACAACCTAAATACTTGCTTGTCCTATTGTTAAAGGGTTGACACATAACAAAGCCAATTGAGAGTATGTTTGGGGCAACTACATCTTATTAAAAATTTGTTGCGCAACAGCTGTGCCGGGAAGCTGCTGCGCAAAATTTTTGTAGGGAAACTGTATCTTTGTTTTGTACAGTTGTATATCTGTAAATGTTTATGATAAAAAGATCTTTCTGTCAATGTACTGTTGTGTTATTTATAACAGAATCAGCCCAGGTTGCACACTTTATACACTGAAGCAGATATCCAGTTTGAATATTACATATTAAAAGTAACACCTCAATAAATAGTGAGCAAGAGAACAATCAAAATAAAAAATAAAATAATCTACATATCATAATCAAATTATAGCAGCAGTCGGAGGTGTTTTACAAAGCTTGCTAATCGTTCTTGACTCCGAGCTTTCTTCAAGTTTGTGTAATTAACATGCAGAGTTTCACTTTTTCTCTAATCGAAGATGTGGATACATTATTACAATCACTTGTTTTTTCCTTCTATTGTTATAAGTTGGGTTAGCAAACAACAATGTTAATTGAGTAACAATGATCTGACAGCAATAGCATGAAGATAATAATCATGATGATGATTGTTAGGGGTTGTTGACATTGAGCTTTCTTCAAGTCTGCATACTTAACTCTTAATTAGGGGCATGCAGCCGGTTGTTGGAGGTCGGGTGCTGAGCTCACAAGCAGGTTATGGACGGCAGAATGATGGAGACAATAAAAAGCTAGCAATAATGCAAGTGAGAGGACGGGAGATTACTAATAAGGTTATTGCTTTTAATAGGGTGGTGTTATTTTTTATATTTTTTTAATTGGTGGGCACTATAAATGTAAATAAGAGACATTATGCGTGACATATGTGGTAAGGTTTTAAATACTTGTATATATTATGTGACAGTAAAGTTATGATGTTTAATATAAAATTTAACTTGTTACATTCAACACAAATATAAAATAGAATACACGAGGTCAAACTTGTTACATGAAAAATCTTGAAATGGGAGGGGTGTAATTGTGCCAGGTCGACTTGTTAAGTCTTGTGCTGACTCGTTTAAAAATATAGTAATATAAAATTTATTAAATTTTACGATTTTTATTTTTAAATTATTAAAAATATTTTAAAAAAAGATATTTTATATTGTTTATAAATTGATTTCTTATTATTTATTTTCTAATTTTTCATTCTATTTATCATTTTATTATAATAATGGCATAAACTAATATTATTTTTTGCCTTTTAAAATAAACAAGTTGGCTCATGAACCTGCTCAAACTCATGACTTAAGCTCGAGCTCAATCTAAACTAGATTAATTAATCAAGCTCAAACTCAATTTGAGGATGGCTCGAGCTCGACTTGGCTCGTTTACACCCCTAGCTTTCCCCGGCACATACATATTGAAAATGATTTTTATTTATAGATTTTTGAAAGGAGCATTGTAGTAAATTTATCCAAAATCCCATTTTATGGGATGGTCCGTGTTGTTCCTTCCATTATTGAGGATTATATTACTTGAAGTGGGTAGGATAGTTATAATTATCAAATCATGCACGTACGAAATGAATAATTTCATGAAATCAACATGCTTCTTTGGCCAGAATAGTCTAACTGCCCCCAAACATTAATGGCGTCCACATAGTATTAGCTATAACACAAGGGTTGTTAAACAATCAGACTCCTTTATTAACTTTGTCATTACATAGCTTCAACATTTAGGCCAATAGAATTGAGCCCAACCCGATCGATGGCTAAATTTTATGCAAACATACATACACATATGCCTACTTATGCCTGAGAATGTGTATTTCACTTTTGAAAAGTTCAAATAGTCTTATTTTTTATGTGATATGAAAGATTTGGTTGATATAAATGTAAAAAACTGAATTTTAGGTGTTAATAAATATACTAGCACAAATCTCGAAGAAACTGAATGACCAGAAATAAGGGCGTATGGATGGAGATTCGAGTTAGGGAGCACAAATCTCACTAGCAAGCAGTCGCCCGAATTTATAGTAGAACCGACCGACACGAAGTGTCGGTAGATGGAGACTTCTGACCTACGCAACCATCAGACGGGGAAACACAGTCAAAGGGACATGCATCTCTGTCACGTAGCTGAATATCCATGAAAAAGATACAATCGACCAATGCAGCCGACCAACCCAAGCACTCGGCGCATAGCCGATCAACCTTAAGGTCTTAGACGACCAATCGACATCAACTTTTACTTTATTACTATGTAATCCCTATAAAATCATTCAGACAATTATAATAATTGTTATTTCCTTACATGTAATTGTATTTGGAAACTCTTATAAATAGGAGGTCGTGATAGGAGGTCACGACAGCAACAAAATGACTTTTGGATTCTTTCACTTTTGGATTCCCACGCTTACTAGGTTCTGACACTTGAAGATTCTGCGACAATCTTAACTTCTCTCTCCTTCACTTCTCTCCTCTCAACTCTAACTCTCAGAGTGTCTTACAAGAAAGCATTTTTATGATTCAATAGATATGTAAATAGATAGGAATTGGGTGGTATGTATGCAAATGTTCCTAATTTAAAAACTTCAACAATGAAACAAGCAGTAATTCAAATTCCAAGAAATTGTCAAACTAAATCCTAATTTATTAAATCTAAATATAATTAAATCCAAGCTAATATTTGGTTTAATTAAAATTAAATCCACTTGAATCCATTTGAGCTGTTTAGCATAAACTTAATTGGAAATATCTTTTTTTCTTGCCCTAAATCCGTTAAATCTAACTAATAAATGAATTTAATAAATCCAAATTTAATAAATAAAACAAACAAATATTGAATTTAATATCTAACCTATACTTATTATGCTCGGCTGAATTTAATTTAAATCAAACTTACACCCTCTTAAAAATAACATACCAAACATATCCTAAGGGTCTGTTTGGGGCAGCTTATTTGGTGCGATGACGTTTTGAAAACGCACCTGACTTGTTTGGGTAAACCACGTTTTGACAACTTATGCGTTCTCAAAACGCTGAAAACGCTACTGCACCTGTCTAGGCCCGGTGGCAGCTTTCTGGCTGCGGACTCACTTTCTCCAGAAAATAAAAATTTGTAATAGTTACCGCACCTAGCTTATCAGTAGAATATTCAATAAGCTGCAGCTACCCTAATTAGTTGCAACTGCCCCAAACAGACGTTAAGAGTCAGAGTAATTACAAAAGACTATGAAAAATTCAACGTCTTGAACAACCTATTATTATAAGATTGAATTTAAGAAAAAAAAATCTCGTATAAATAGCTCGAGACTATTTTGAGGCTTTACTCGATTGCAATTATTTTCAGGTATCTATCAATCTTTTCATGGTTTGCAGAAATTATTTTTTTTAATTGAAGACCTTTCACTATTTATTTATTTTCAACCAACATATTCAAGCAATACAAAGCTAAAGTTTTCCTTCACATAATAAGATACATCCTCACCTTGTAGAGGTGAACTTTAACTTGGCAACTAATTGAAACTGAATATTGAGTTTTTAATCAAGAAAACTGCTTCCTTTCCCTAAAATGGAAGTCAATTTTGTGAAACGTGAGCTTTATAAGGCTTTTATTCCATAAGAAACCACTATATAGTTTTTCTATATAAATAATAAAAATTATTTTTTTGATGTAATTTAAATAATTAATAATTTTACTTCCTGAATATATTTTTTTACCCCTCCTTTTCCCTCTTTAAAATATCATGATTCATGATCCCTTTTATAGGAGAGAATTTAAGTGATTTTAATTACAAATTCAATCACAAAATGTATATGTAAACCCTCAAATGATAAAATCACTCATTTCAAAGATTAAACCCTAAACCAACAGACCGAAAATTGGCAACAAAACACATTCCTTGTCCATCATTCAATAATCATTTTCAAAAGTTCTACAGCGCACATAAGAATTACGCAGCGCTGCGTACGTCATGAGGTTATACATATAATATTGGGAGGTTATATCCGCGTTATATCTCCTATAACCTCCCTATAACTTACATGTAACCTACAAATATATGAAAATAGAAGCGCGAAACTTATTTATAGATTACAGGTAGGTTACATGGAAGTTACAAGGGAATATAACGTGGATAAAATGCCCTAATACCCCATGAATAACCTCCCTAACATAAGCAGCGCAGCGTACGTCTTACGTACGCAAATTTTCAGAGAGAGAGAGAGAGAATGGAATTAATGGAGTAATGAGGTAGCTAGGGAATTATTGGTTCTGCACTTACTGCAGTAATGGGCTGAGGTGGAAGATAACGGCGTTTCATGAGAAAGGGAAAAGAAAATAGGAAGGATAAAGAAAATAAATAAAGGGGCATTTATATACATACCAACACACTTCTTATGTATTTAAATATCTACCATCTAAATTTTCATAATTACATTTATACCACTCAAAATTTTAACATCACATAAACAATTCCACCATTATTAACTATTTATAAATGAAATACACATTTTCATGCATAATTTATAACACCAAAATACTATTAATGTAGATATTAAACTTTCGGTGTTACATATGTAAATACAGAAGAAGTCTGTGGAATGTACGTAAATTTCTCATAAATAAATGAGGAATTAAAACATGTTTGTCCTCATGCACTTCATCTCCACCTTAAAATACACCCATCCTTGTCCTGAATGTAGAAAGCTTAAATATGATAGAACCGAGAATGACAAAAATGGCTGCTAGATATAGATAAGACTGATTGAAGGCCATTTGGGAATCATTTCAGCAAAAATCTTGACTAATACAACGCCATAAATACTACATGAAACATATAAATCCAGCACCACAAAGAATACGGCCAAGGAAAATTTTAAATTTTAAAGGTGTGGGGTGAAAACCAAAATTACATCGAATAACGTTACAGCTTGCAAGCATACAAAATCTCATCAAACATTGGGACAAGCATATAGAAATCTATGCTCCGGATTACCGATCTAAAGCGTTACGGAATCTGCACATGCGGATTAGTGGTATTGTGGTGGTATTGCAACTCAATACCACCACAATACTGTCAATTATCATTAAATCTACATCCATTCGTACCTATTCTATCCGCACGTAATAGTTTTTGCTGGTCTACTTAGTTGTTTGTCTCAGTTATCTGCTCCTCCAGTGCTTCAGGATGATCAGTAAATGTTCTTTCAGAAATGAGTCGTCCAACCTTAACATATTTCTCCATGAATTTGTCTTCCCAATCATGCAAGACTTCGAGTTCAGAAGCACTGAGACCATGGAGGTTGCCGGTCAGGTCGTTGTGGTCAAAAGACATGAGGGCCAAGGCCCGGCTAGATTCCCTCCCGGCAAATAAAGAATAAGGCCCACCAGGTCCGTAGAACATTCTGAGACAACACGGAAAATGTGGCGCTTGTCAGTTATTAGTTTTTAAGTTTAGTTTCTTAAATGAACCACTATTTGCATACATACCACCCAATTCATATGTATTTACATATCTAACACCTAAATTTTAATATTTAAGTTCATAGCACTAAAATCTTTAACATTAATTTAACTAATTGTTCAAAAGGTTGTTACTTTGAAGAAGCACCAAGGTGTTGAATGTAAATATCAAACTTTTAAGTGTTAGATATGTAAATTCATTAGGATTATTATGTATACATGTAAATTTTCCTTTTTATTATTATTATTATAATGATTTATCCTTCGGAATTCACATCGACGTGAGAAGAGAATCTAATCATATTTAAAACGTTGGAGCACAACTAGTGTTAATTAACTCTATTACTTTCCTTGAGATAACCATGGCGGCTCAGGTCGTCATGTAAATAAAAAATTCGCTAGGATGGGTATTGCATATGAATTATTGAGTTTCAATTTGGATAGAAATTAATTTTATCTTTTTAAATTTTAATTTAAAAGTATACATTAATTTGATCCCCTCATAGCCACATCTGCAAGCTTGAGGGATGAGAAATTTATAAATAGTTGTTTTAAGGCGTATAATTATCATATTTTTTCATGATTTAAATTTCTCATCACAATTTTAATCATGTTGCATCAAAAATACAATATATTTTAACACCAAAATGTTATAAATGAAAAAATTAAACATTAAGTGTTAGCTATGTAAACACATAAGAATTGTGTGGCATGCATGCAAATTTCCCTTAATTTAAAAGGTCTTCTGATATTTTATATATTTATTTCACCAAAATATATGGTCCTAAAATCCTAAAAATCGTACAAGTGATCCTACACCAAAAAAAAAAACTTCTTGTATGTTTTAAACCATTTGGACAACATGCCGCTTATTAAAACCCTCGTTTAGAAATTTTTAATATTTAAAAGAACAAAATTTTATAAAATGATAAAATCTATTTAAAACGGCCCCTTAAAGTCCCTAGGTAGCACTTGACCCATTTTGTTGTCCTTGGAGGTTTAACCCCTCCAAGTTCAACCCAACCCTACCAAAGAGCTAGGGTTCGACCTATTTGATCCATTAAGTCTTTAGTTGATTGGTGGAGCCATTGACCTTGATTTGGGCCACTATGAGTCATGCCAAGTGGATCATTAAGCATTGTCATGATCAACTTAGCTCAACCATAAGTTGATCGTGGTTGAATTGGTTAACCATAGGAGTGTTAGTAACCTTTTCTCAATTTTCCTATGAAGCACGGACGCGGACACAGGAACATGGATATGGCACGACACAATACAGGAACACGACATAATTAAAAAAATAGGACACGACGCATCATGGACATGTTTTAATATTTAATTAGTTATTAATATAAAAAATATATTTTTTATTTTTCTTTATTAAAAACATCACAAAACAAAGTATGCAATAATAAAATTTAATTTTATAAATATATTTTATATTCTAAAACCTCATGCCAATAAAAATAAATTTTCAAAATTAGACACATAGCATGTTTCAAAAAAATTCCTACAACTTATCTACTAAAATTTAAATAATCCTAGAGACCCTATACTCCTACAAATCCTAGTATTGTCCTACTTGAGCCATAATTTTCTTTTGGATGATCCTAAGTGAACTAACATATTGATCCTTAAACTAACCTAGTGACCCTAGAGATTTAAGCCTCAAGGGCCTAATTATCAATCCTAGGCTATTCTAGTTGATCATAAACTGATTATTGACCTTAGATGACCTTAAAATTGCTTAATACATAAATTAGTGTTAGGTCAACCTTCATGAGAACTGTGACATGACATAGCACCTAAAGGAGAAGTGTTTAAATCATTTGGACATTTTGACCTTAGAATGCCATGGTCCACCTCAATTTGGAGTATACCAATCTTTAAGATCTATAAAATCATTCATTATCATAAACATAAAAAAAGCAGAAACTTTGAAAATGAGTCCCCCCTACCTTATTAGTCTAGACCTCTTGACACTTGGCTTTAAGATCTACAATCTTGAAATGAATTGCCCCTTCACTCCACTAGTATTTTGTCACATAGCCTAACCCTTAGATCCAAGAAATAAGACTTATAAATAATTTTTTGAGTTAAAAATCAATTATAATCTAAGTAACAATTTTTACGAAGTAAATGTTAAGCTAAGGCACTAAGCACTAATACGATGTGAAATAAGATAACCAAAGTATTTAATCATTCCAAAATAATTAAGAAAACTTCAATACATGGCAGTCTTATTTGTAGTAATTACATTTATCATAATTCAAGAAAAATAAGAGGAAAATTTTGGAGGGACAGGTGGATGACCATCTTTTTTTAAAACATTATACCCTCTCCAAAATATAGGCTATGAGACAGTATGATGACATGGCCTACCTTAGCGCTTATTTTGATCATCACTTTTTGGTTATCTATAAATCCTTAATGACGAAACCCACAAGTCATAAAATGGAGTAACCAATAATTCAGAATATTAATGCTTTAACTGAAACCACCTTTGGTTAACGAACTTGAACATACTTTTATCAATAGTATAACTTAAACATCACATGTTAATTAGATTAGTCACCATTACCAGCTTAATACACGTTAAATGTTGTGAAAGGTACATTTTAAACATTCTAGAATTAGAATGTAGTTAGGTTTGCACTCTCCTTCCATGTGGAGTGATGTATTGATGGGTTGGTAACACTATTGGTTATAATTATATGCACTAATATGGGGATATTTTCACCATGTAAGTGCTTATCATGTGGTATCGCTGCTATTAGCTTGCTTCGCACAATGTTGTGTTAAGCCAACAATGTTTAGAGAGAATTCGTGTGTATATGTTGGAATTGGCTAATGTACTATTTCTTTGTCAAATTTTAGACTAAAAAAATAGTGTAGAATTGTATGATGATCTAGAAGGCAGGGAGCCGGATGGAATCCTATGAAAGACCCAACAAGTCATCTATTTAATGTATAGATCATAATAATTGGTTATATATCCATCTTATTCTTTTCTCTTTCTAATATGTATCGTATAACTCAGTTGAACTTAGATATCATTTATTCCTTTATTGCAAATTATTATATTTATTTTACTCCATAGAGCGCTAGAAATTCAATGGCCTTTCATGGCCTTTCATATACTTGATAGGCTCTTAGAATGTTATATCTTTACCCTAAATTTTAAATAATATAAAATCAAGCATAAGTAACTGATTTTCATTAAAATCTAATGCATGATTTATCTTTAAATCATATTTTTCAAGTAATCATAATCAATCATAGAACCTACAGAGCCAAAATATGAATGGTTAGTGTTCAGTTGACTGACTTGCCCATTAAAGGTGTGCTCAAGAGATAATAGATAAATATCTCATACCGATTGATGTTGGGGACTTAGGGGAGGTCAAGCCTGACTGAACCGGCCACTACGTGCAGCAGAAGAAGGCTCTCAGTCCAGCATGAGGCTGGACCGGCCCTCTCCTCCTTTCATTGGGCGGGAATTATTCCCTCCTTGCTTTTCTGTTTTTACGCCTATATATCTATTATAAATATGTGTGTTTGTTGTCTTAGGGTTTAATTTTTGCTGAGTTTCTGTCCAAGCTAGCCCTCGGTGGTTGTTTTCCCCTCCAAGGGGGGAGGTGGTACTTCAGCTATAACTCGTTTGAGATAGTGACCTCCTCAAGGGTTTGAGAGGTGCTCCAACTGTAACTTGATCCTGCGGTGATATTCATCCTGACATATTTCCCTCCACCCGATCGCTGCCATCTCACCTACACCCACCCTTCCTATTTTCACAGCCCCAAAACCCTCTCAAATGAGAGCCTACTGTAGCCCCTCTCCAATAAACCCTCCTATTCTTGTTTTCACTGCCGCCAAACCCTCTCTCGTGACCACCTGCTGCAGCCCCTCCTGTAACCCCTTCGCTTCCTAAATTTCTTCCTGCTGTCACCCCAAACCCCTCCACGTATTAACATGTTGCCGCCATTTCCTTCCCTAACCTGCTTCCTTGGACCACTGCACCCGACCACCTGTTGTTGTAACCCACTATCCACCCTCCCAGCCATAAGCTGACACTGCCAGCTACCCCACTGTTGTACCATAACCCCTTCCACACCTTGTATAGCTGCCACTGCCCCAATCCACCATATCTCTTGCCACTCGGCCCTCGGCCGAGGTTTTAAGCATTCGCCCTCGCCCTCGCCCTAAGAGATCTTTAATGTTGTGCTTGTTTTTTTTCTATTATCAAGAGTCATTGTGTGTAACTCAATTGAATTTTAACAATAATATTTTCATTTATGTTGTGGTTTGGGTTAACTCCAGTAATATATAGTATCAGAGCTAGAATAATCCTACTCCTATCCTAGGGTTCATGGCATTCGCCCCTAACCAAGCCATTTCCACCAAAAATTTCTTTCCTAACACCCACCAAATTATAGTCAAATATTGATCTAATCCTAATTTCCAATTGACGATTTTATAAATCAGTAACCCTAATTAAATTTTATACACCTTCCATTAGCCTCATACACCCTCTTTCATCTTCAAACCCTAAACCATAGTCATGTCACCAAAAAGATACATGTCCGGGCCTACCCGGGAAAAGATAAAACAAGAGATCCTTCAACTTTAAAGGAGGTTTGCAGACATTAAGGATGAAACCCAGGGGGAGGTTACCCTTGACTAGGATCTGGAGAGTCAAATGGGAGAATGAGGCGATGATCTGAATCCCTTCCATAGGGAGGATTTTAGTGGTGTTGAAGACCAACTACGATGCTTTGAAATCTAATATCAAAAGAAGACGAGAAGAAAAACGAGCATATGGATGATACAAATACTTCAGAATAAATGTAGATCTACTAGAGTTCGATGGATGTATGGATCCCTGCGACTTCATTAGTTGGTTGAAGTCATATGAGATAATCTTCAAGTACAGAGATGTAACAAAAGATGAAAGGGTAAAACTAGCGGCCATCAAATTGAGAAAGAGCATCTCTTTGTGGTGGGACAACTTGCAAAGGCAAAGGAGGCAATAACAAGATTAGAAAGTGAAAAAAGATAAAGAAGACGATGCAGAGAAAATACTCACCCCCTCAATACCATTATCATATTTTTCTGAAACTCCACCACTAGTAACAGAGAGACCTATCAGTGGAGGAGTTCACTATGTAGTTCGACCAATTGCAGATGAAGTGTGATTTAGTTGAGCAAGAAGAACGCATCAAAACCCATTAGATGGGGGGCTTGAAGCCTGCTACTAGCAATGGGATGTAGCTGCAACCTTACTGGTCACCTTGAGATGTCCAGACCTTAGCATTGAAAGTGAACAGGCAACATAAATAGAGCAATCAACCACCACCAGTCAGGCAACCACACACAGTTGGAGATACCAAGAGGACCAAGCAGCCTACTACAGTCTCCGTTAGAAAATGCTTGAAATGTCACTGATTTGGGCACATCACCTCCAACTGCCCGACAAGCCCAATTGTATTTTATCGAGCAAAGCGTCGTGGAAGAGTTTAGTGACGAGGAAACAACTGAGGAACAGGGTGAGGCGCATCATCTTCCACCTGATTAGGATGAGATGCTCATAGTTTGACGGGTTTTACAGACTGGGGAGACAAGGGATCCGCAGTGGCTTCAACACAACATATTCCGCACTTGTTTCACTGTGAATGGGAAGATAATAAAGAAAATGGGCCTCATTACTTAGAGACATATCCAGTCGTATTCACTGACGTGGCTGAAGAAGGAAAACAGAGTCAACATTAACCGAATGAGCCTACTGGAGTTCTCGATTGGAAGCCAGTTGCAGGATTGGGTGTTGATGTGATGTGATTTTCATGGATGTCTGCCACCTTTTGTTGGGAGAATCGTGACAGTTTGATTATAAAACTCAGCATGACAGATTCGAAAACACCTACTTCATCACTAAGTAGGGGAAGCGCATCACCCTTCCCCCTCCAGTGGAACTCGAGATCATGGGTGACCTAGCCAGCAGAACAAAATCGGTGAGACCAATTTCGGTGACAACAGAGAATGATAAGACAGAGACACCAGCACAACACATGGTACATGCACGACAAAGAGCATTTTGGAATTAATACATTGCTAGCCGATCATGAATTACTTTAGAAGTATTCATCAACATAGGCGAGACATAAAGACTCAGTTCAGTTCAATAGCAGATCTCCAGGAGAGAGGATCGATAGTGATGTATGCTCGCAAGTGGAAAAAAAACTTCAGGTGCTCTTAGAGGAAGTATAGGCAACAGTGGGATCCAAGTGCTGCAAGGTGTAAAGATGAAGAACCAGAAGATTCGACGAATAAATTTGAAACTCCCCCAATCCCCAGAGACTGACACGGGGGACATAAGAGAGGTCAGGCGTGACTGAACTAGCCACTAGGTTCAGTAAGAGAAGGCTCTCAGTACACCAGAAGGTTGGATCGACCACCTTCTCCCTCTTTCATTGGACGGAAATTATACCCTCTTCCTTTGTTGTTTTCTCATCTATATATCTATTATAAATGTGTTTTTTGTTGACTTAGGGTTTAGTTTTTGTTGAATTTTTGTCTAAGCTAGTTGTCAACAGTTGTTATCCCCTCCTAGGGTTGTATCTGAGTGCATGGAAGTGATCCAGTTATAACTCATCCGGGTGGTGATCTTCTCCAAGGGCTACTAAAGTTATAAATCCATCCCGCGAGGATATTATCCCATCATATTTCTCTCCACCTGCTCGCTGCCATCTCACCTTCATCCACCTTTGCTGTTTTCACAACCACCAAACCCTCTCCCGTGACCACCTGTTGCAGACCCTCTCTCGTAACCCCCTCTTCTTGTTTTCATTGTCATCAAACCCTCTCTCGTGACCACATAATGTAGCTTCTCCCATAACTCATCTTCATGTTTTTACGACCGCTAAACCCTCTCCCAAGACCACATGCTGCAGCCCTCTCTTGTACCCCTCCTCTTACTATTGATTCCCTACCACCAAACCCTCTCCCAAGACCACCTCCCGCAGCCCCTCTATCACAACCCCTCCTCTTCCTAGATTCTGTGCAGCCAAAACTCTCTCGAGACGACCAGTTGCAGCCCTCTCCCGTAACCCCTCTTCCCAGATTCCCCGACGCCAAATCAAGATTCTCTTCCCGCTATCACCCCAAACCCCTCCACGTCTCAACTTACTGCCACCATGTCCTTCCCCAACCTGCTTCCTTAGACCAGTACATCTGACCACTTGTTGTGGTAACCCACTATACACCTTCCTCCTGGCCATAACCTCCACTTCCATCTACCCCATTGATGAACCATAACTCCTCCCACGCCCTCTAAGGTTTCCGCAACCCCAATCCACCATTTCTTGGCTCTTGACTGGGGTTCGCAGCCTTTGCCCTCACCCTAAGGAATCTTGTATGCTATGTTTGTTATTTTCCTATTGTCAAGAGTCCTTATGTGTAAAGCCATTGAATTTCAACAATAATATTTTCATTTCTATTATGATTTGGGTTAACTCCGGTATCACAAATACTCACCTTGGTGTAACTTCTTAGTAGGTCACTCCTTCAGGGGTAATCCAACACAAACACGCTTAAATTTGGAGTTTTTATTGAAATTTTAATTGTTACACTACAATATGCCTCAATGTTTAAGAGTTCAGCTGCATTCTACATAAAGGGTCTTACAATCTTCCCACTTAAGTAATTGACATTTTCGTTAGTGCTCAAAGCCCAAAATCATTCACCATGTAGATAGAATTTAAGAGGTGACCCCCCACCATGAAGCACTTTATTCCATCTTAGGTTTAAGAGGTGACTCAATCATGAAGCACTTTATCCCATCTTGGGTTCAAGAGGTAGCTCCCATGACATAGCATTTTGTTTTGTAAGATAATTAGTTCTCATCATCAGATTGGTGTAATGCTTTAATATCATTTGTAACAACCCAAACTCTCATCCATCAATATATTGTCCATTTTGGCCTAATTGTCTCACGATTTTGTCCCATTGTTGTTACTTCCCAAGAAGTAACCCATCCCAGGAGTGCTCCACACGAGCACACTTAACTTTGGAGTTCAATCAAAATTTCAACCATTACACCACAAAGCGCATCAATATTTAAGAGTTCAGCTACATTTTACGTAAGAGGTTTCACATATGCACTATTGAAGATGGAATTATCAATGTTTTCAGGGATAAGCATTTAGTCGGTTTGGACGGATCAGTTTTCAAATTGTTTAAACCAATTGCAACTGAAATTCAAAATTAAAAAAATCAAACAAAACAAAATTTTAATAAAACCAAACCAAAGTTTAATTATGTTAAATGATTCAGTTATGAAATAAATCGAAATTTAGTTGTTAGTTAGAGTTTGACTATGAACAAGCATTAAACATTACACATATTACATAATAACATCAATTTAATTTCACAATTCTTCATTTAATTTCAATTTTTTTCGGTTTGTTTGGTTATATGAAAATTGAAACTGAACCAAAAACCGAATATTGAGTTTTTAAAAACCAAAACTGAAATGTATTTTTGAACCGAGCAGACTCGACCAAACTTATTCGGTTCGGCTTGATTTTTCGGTTTTAACCAAATAATGCACACCCCTTTGTTTTCAATAGTATTGCGATTTCCATAAAGCAAAGATGATTGGTAATATTTACTTCATTTAAAGCAACACTGCAACAATTGTGCATCAACTTCCTCCTCAAATGATCTGACAATATTATGGTACATGAGGCTTAACAATATATCAGAATAGGGTATTAAGGGTCTGTTTGGGGCAACTGCAGCTTATTCAGTTTATCCAGATAAGCTGCTGATAAACAGCTGATCCGGCTAAGTTGTCTGACTGTTTGGTTTGTGCGTTTGAAAAACAACTGATTCTAGATAAATGATCATTTTGCCCCTATTTTTGATAAGTTGTTTAGCTGTTTGATTTGTGCGTTTTGTAAACAGCTGATTTGTAGAATTTTTTTAGTTAATTGAACAATCTGACACGCAAAATTTGTTATGTTATCAACAAAACTACAATGTCTACTCATTAGATATTTTACAATCACTCCATCTTAAATTTCACGTAGAAAAAGACTACTAAGGGAAAGAAGGGGCAAGTGGGAGATGTACTGATCACTAGCGAGAGGTAGGTTGAGCTGTTTTATTTTGGGAAGAGAGAATATCCAAGATCAGATCATATAAGAAGAGAAAAATGTTGAGATTGATTTATCCTCGATTAACTAGAATTCGCATGAATAGAGTATACTGGGGCAAGCTATAATGGGTAAGAAGAAAATCCTAACACAAGAAAACTAAAATAATTCCTCTTGTAGCTTAATATGTGTACATTCACACAAGCTTAACATACATAAAATTTTTCATGCTTATTCTTATGTTTATTCCCTCTTGGATCAATAGCAATCTCTTAAATGAACTTCTTGAAATAAAAATAACATTTATCTTAATGATAAATATTTTTAAGCTTAGCAAGAAAACTTGGTTAGCCATGAAGTTCTAGGATAAAGAGCAAAATTATAAATCAAAACCTACAGTAAAACAGTGAATTTCGGTCTTCCATTTCGTACTGATGCTTTAAATGAGAAATAGAAGAAGTGCCAGCATATGAGAGAGGCGTCAGAGCAAGGATCAAGAAGAGGAGGAGATTTGCCATGGATCTAGCACCACCGCAGCTCACACTCTTCTCCATTCTCGATCGGTAGATGTAAGGGTCTGTTCCTTTGATCTGATACCCAGTCGTTTCCTTGCACCAGTCGCGACTGTCTGCGAGGATTTTGAACAGAAGGGACGAAGGAGAAACCGCAGCTGTTTGCGAGGGTTTCAGAGGGGATGGTCCATGATTTTGATCGCGAGGAGAAGAGATAGCATGAGACGCGGCCGAGAGAGTAAAACGGGTGTTGAAAACGCTGATCGCGGGGTTATACCCGCGATCTCGTTTTCCTGAAAATAAAAACGTCATTTTTTTCTGATAATCAGTAAAAACATGCAAATCAAACGGTACGATGGCGTTCTCAAAAACGCCCCCGCACTTATAAGCTGCCCCAAACGAGCCCTAAAACTAAGAAAAATAAGTTGTTTTATTGTGGTCAGGAGATTGAAGCTTTCAATTTTTGTGAGTATTGTGTTTTAAGTAAACATCTGGGTCATGTGTTAGATGAAAAGGTAGAAATAGATACACTTTTAGCTTCATAGATGACTTCCCAAGGAAGGAATGGGTTTCATGTTTAAGTAAAAGAGTAATGTATCGGAAACATTGACGAGATAGAAGACTCAAACTAAGAACCAAACTAGTAATAAATTCAAGAGGTTGATATAGCAATGACTTCAAATTTTGTCCTTTAAAATTGAGATATTTTATTGAAAGAAATGCATCATCAGACATAAACTTATATGGAGTGTCAGATTGGTTAAATATGACATTTTAAAGAGGGCCAATATATGTTATCCATTGCTTGTTTGAGCAAGAATACTTTGTCAAATATTGTTAGTATTGCAAATTTCATAGTGAATGGATATCCAACAACAACTACTAATCTGAGGAAACCTAAGGAGGTGGACAAATCATTCTACAAGTTATTCAATTTTAAGGGTGATGGTTGTTCCACTTATGTTCATGTTAAATAAAGCAAGCATGAACCCAAAAATAAAAGGTGCATATTTCTTGGGTATGTAGAAAATGTAAAGGGATACAAACTTTGATGTACTAATGCGAAGTCAATTGGATTACTAATTAATATAGGTCAACTACTATGAATCAGACATGCTTCAACATAAGTCAATGCAAATTAAAGATTGAGAAGGAGGTCAAATAATAAAGCTTTACAGAATTGAAGGAGCGTACACAAGCCGATCTTAAATCACTGCAGCAACCTATTGAGCCTGAATTTCACGAGAAGATGACACAATCACAATCAGAATAATTTTTTCTTCATGCAGAACCTATATATTGAAGCACCCAAGATATTTGGTTTTGATGATCTCTCTTGTTCTCCAAATATTGTTTTTTCTCCAAGTGTAACAGAGAATATTGATATCCAAAAGTCATCTACTTTTGAGGATGCTATCAATGGAAGAGAATCAACAGTGAATCACAATTATGATAGAAGAGTTAGAATCCTTGTAAAAGAATGAGATTTAAGACCTAGTTTAACTCTCTGAATGAAATAAAAAGGTTGCTCGCAGCAACATAAACTTCGGGTGCCAAGATGGAAAAAAAAGTGAAGATTTCAAGGAAGCACGATTGAATGACTTTTTAAGAAAAATGTCAATCTTATTCTCTCTTCAAGGATTTGTAACCTTGTAAAGAAACTTTCAAGCCTTCAAAATTTTTGCAGTTATCCCTATAAGAAAGCTTTTACGTCCACTCTGAAAAAAACATTTCAAATCTTCCAAAAAGCTCATTCACATCAGAAGTTATAAGATTCAACCTAATGAGATGATATTGGGTGATACATTGTGATCCTCAATATTTTTCTCCCTATCTGCCTGACCATTATATTCGGAGTTCTCGTATATGGCAGTGATAGATGCAAGAGCACTGTCGATGGTTTGATTAATTATAACTTTCATTTAATTAGTTAATAAAACTATCACTGTTTGAATTGTTTGATACTTATCTTAACTAGGGTCCTTCATGTAAATATTTCGACCCTCACTCCTTCCTACCCCGCAACCACCCTTACTCCCTCACATTGCCCTAACATAATTTCCCTCACTCTCTCTCCCATTCTCTCCTCCCACACTCATTCCCTCAATCTTCCATTCATTCCCATTTGAATACATTATGGACCCGGATATCTACTCAAACATTTACGATCTATCCCTCTCTTTAAAAATTGCTTCTCTCCTTCCTCTCAATCCTTTTGGTCAATGTTATTCATACTAAACCCCTAAAATCATAATTCAAATTGTAAAATTCATATCTAGATGTTATCAAAATTATTCTGATGAAGTTTATAATCCCATCTCTTTTGTTGCAAAAGAACAACCCTTGGCAACCTTTCCAAACCCTAGAAACAACCAATCACATTCCAACACTTTTGAGATTCCACCTACTTTCATGTTGTGTTAATTAACAATAGGTAATATGACAAATACTTACGACATAGCATCATTGCGTGAAATTAATTGTCATAGCTTCAATATATTCTTTCAATTCAATGTTCATGCAAATGACTCAATGTTAGAAAACACCATTGTCCAATCTCTCCTTATCTACTACACTGCATCAATTGTCTTCTCATTTACAGCAAGTGGTTGACCCAAGACTTAAAGCTCCAGTTCATCTTCCAACTGTGGCATAATTTTTTTTTTTCCTTTTTTTGGTCAAAAAATTAGGGTTCTTACAAAAGGAGCAAAAATTTTCTCTTTTCTTTTTTATTGATTTCTTGAAATGCATTGGTACAAATATGGGTCCTAGGCACCCTTAAATGATAAGTGACAAAATGGAAGTAAATCATCATATGAACCTCTTAAGGAATAACGATAACAGGTCAAAACTTTATATGTCAAGGAATTTCATAGTTCTAGAGGCACAAGAATTGATTAGAGCTACTAGAAGACCATTATATATATATATATATATACCATTTGATTGCTAAATAAAAATGGATAATGATAGTATTAGTCTCAATAATAGTGTCATTATGTGCTTTTGATGTTTAAGAAAGATGGTTCATAGTGTTGCATCTCCAAAGTTAAGCAATCAAGTAACTCAAGATCAAATAAAGCTCTCCATATCCTTAATTTGAAGACATGTTTAAACTTTATGATAAATAACACTAGATATCTACAGTAAATTTTAAAAGGCCTTCTAAGAATATTAAGCATACACATGAGCTAAGCAGCATCAATCAGTCTTTGAAATCAAAAGAGCATTAAATGGAACAAGAACTGGGATCCTAAGGTTCGTTCAATTTAACTCTCTTAATAAGGTTTTCCTATAATGTGATAATTTCGAAGTTGAGGCAAAGCCACTATGTGCTCAATTCCTTGTTAAGTTGACAACTCAATTGGAGGTTACAGAGGTGCAATTGCATGAGTGACCACCAAATTTGTACCTTAGGAGATAGATAAGGATGAGAGTTAGTAATAGAGAAAATTTTCTAAACAGTTAATTGCTATCAAGAATCGGATATTGGTTTTCTTCTTCGAAACCTTTAAGACTTAAATGTGGGTTAAGTTATTATGGATTTGTATTTGAAAGAGATCTTAAGAATTACAAAGATATTTTCTTAAAAATTCTAATAGGTTTAAGAAAATATTTATACATTTAAAAACACATAAATATTTTAACTTCCACGGTTGATGATAGCAACATCATAGCACCAGTAAAAACTTACTAAAATTTGGACAACAACCATCTACAGGCCAACATAATAAATCAAATCTTGACAATCATGCTCAATCAAAGGTGGGGAAGTTCTATTAGAGCTTCTCTTAACCTTGAGATTTAATCATTTGATGGTCAACATAGAGTCAGAATCATGAAAACACCCTAAAAATTGTCACTTTACAAATCTTCTCATCATATCAAATTAATATGTGATGTAAAGGTTTCTCCAATAATACGATAAATTTCAAGTTGAGACCTAAGATAAATCTAATATGTGTTGCATTGCATATGAAGGTGAAAACTCAATAGGAAATTATAGAGATCCAATAGAATGAGCATCCAACAACTTATGTACCATATAAGCTCAGCATGGCACAAAGTTTTTCTGAATCTTAAGACGTAGAACTTTGAAATCATCTATAGAAGGAATTTTCTGAATGATGATTGCAATCTGGAATTGAAATTATTGACCATTCGCTTCAAAAGCTTTAGGGGTTGTATGGACAAAGATGACATTAAAGTTATTAGGATTTAGTAAATCCCGTAAATCCATATTTACTAAATCCTGAATGGTTTAAATCCAAAAAACTGTTTGGTAATAGATTTACTAAATCCTGTAAATCCAACATAACAGTTTGGCAAGTAAGTAGAACAAACCAAATAGCACTTCCTCCAAATCCCATAAATCCACTGATTTGTGGAATTTAGAAAATCCGAGATTTACAAAGGAAATCCGTGAAATCCATATTTGTCAAATCCGCGGTTATTTTTTGTCCAAAATGACTGTCTTGCAAGATTTAGCCTACAAACAAGTTAAATCCTGCTCTAAATCCGTTGCCTGACAACCCCTTAAGATTTAAAATTTTTAGCCCTTTTCTAGCTTGTTTTTTAGAAATATGCTTTCGAGTTATAAGAACGATCAATCTTAGTAAGTTTTATTTTTTTAAGATAATGTTTATGCCTTCATCTAAAACACACAAGCATTCATCTTCCATGGTTGATGACATCAACATCCAATAATCAAAGGAAACCCACCTAAATTTGGTCAATATCATTGATAGAAAATTGCAGTAAACCATCAAGAAGTTTTATTGACCCAAGCAACCTTAAAGGGCCTAGAATGCCTCAAGACCTTAAGATTTAATCTTATTATGGTTCTTAGATCTAAAATCTTGTTACTACCCAAAAAAGTTACACTTCAAAAGCCATCTCATTATATCAAATAAAGATATAGAAGATATTGGCCCCCTTCAATACATTGGAATTGAGAGCAATAGAGTGAATAATATGCACAACAACATCATAGACATCTTCTAAAATCAATTCATTATAATAACCAAATTATTTTTCAGTTTAAGTCAATATAATCACCAATGCTTTGCTTTAATACAATCTCAAAACAAATTGTAAAGTCTTAGCAGTTTTGAAATGTTGCTAATGTTTTGTAATAATTTCCTTGGGTTATAGTGTCAATTGTTTTGTCCCTCGAGAGATTTAGAAGTCCTCGGGAGTGATGAGTTGAAGATATTTCCACGTGTTCAATGCTTATCCATAAGCTTTTACTATGAAGTTCAGAACATTAAACCAATTGGTTTACATCATATATTAACCTGTTGACAAACAAATGAATAATTAAAAAAAAAAATGACTCAACTTGACACCTAACCACGAGTTCCTCGAATAATGTCAAATAGTCAGAAACCCTAAACAAACAAAAACATTTATGGTCGAGCAATTGTTTATCAATTAAATTTGCGTGCTAGCAAGTGGCTACCATACCAGCTGGCCACTTTGCCAAGGCTACCTAACATACCTTTTCTTTTTCCTCTCACTCTCTCCCCCTGAACCTCACTCACTGAAGATATCTATTTCACGCCAACCTATCTAACCCACCGTACTAACAAAATTAACTGCTCGTATAAAGTCAATCTAAACAACAGCAGGAAACAAGTAAAACTTCCATCTCAATCCAGGCCCATCAAAAATCAGACACAACAAGACGTACCTGGATTTCGAAACATCGTATATATTCCCTTTAATCGCCATCAGAAGAGGTTTCTTAGGATCCGATCCATCGTAAGCTCTCAGCTCCTCGATCGTCACATCCCCGATCTCGACAGGTTCGAGAGGTAATTCCGGCTCCGACACCACCGATCTACTCTCCGCCGCCGCCGCCGCCTCCACCGGCGAAACAAACATCCCACAGACCATGTGGTAGACGCCAACCATAACCGCCAGGATAGTAAAAAAGGCAACCGGCGAAAGCCCCGTGTACGAGTAAATCGTCTCTGCGACAGTCGAGTAGAGGTCCATGACTCCCATTGCCGGATTAGGGTTTTCTTCCTCGCCTTCACTCTGCTATTAGATGTTCTTGATGGTGGAAACTTCAGGGATTTCGATTTCTGAAGCGTCTCGATTGATAAAGCAGCAGCTGCGGTGGATCACAGGCAGCTACTGTGGCGGGAAAAAAGTGATCGAGAAGACGTACAGATTGGATTTTTCAAAGTAGGTCTTTATGGCCGAAAAATTTGTTGAATTCTGCGCCTAAAGTTACTTTATTAAGTCCTCTAAAGCGAATTGCTTTTGGGAGAGAGGGCACTCTTAATTAATTTTGAACTTATTGTTTTTTTTTTTTTAATGGGGAAAAAATATTATGTCAGTATTACGCACGTAGAAGTAACATGTGTAGTCAATGAAATCACGCCACGATATCCCCCGCGACAGGGAAAAAAAAGGCGCAGTAACACGGGGAATATTCCCCCATGTGTTATTCATATGTTATTGCGTGTTATTCATGTGTTATTATTTGTTATTGATGTGTTTTTGTGTTATTATAACACCAAGAATATTCTCAGGACACAATAACACATGAATAACAAAGGGAATATTCCCGACAGAAAAAAACGGCACAGTAATACGTGGGAATATTCTCCCCCGTGTTATTCATGTGTTATTGGTGTTATTCATGTGTTATTGATGTGTTATTATGTTATTATAACACCAGGAATATTCTCATGACACAATAACACATGAATAACACGCCCTTTTCTAGCTTGTTTTTTAGAAATATGCTTTCGAGTTATAAGAACGATCAATCTTAGTAAGTTTTATTTTTTTAAGATAATGTTTATGCCTTCATCTAAAACACACAAGCATTCATCTTCCATGGTTGATGACATCAACATCCAATAATCAAAGGAAACCCACCTAAATTTGGTCAATATCATTGATAGAAAATTGCAGTAAACCATCAAGAAGTTTTATTGACCCAAGCAACCTTAAAGGGCCTAGAATGCCTCAAGACCTTAAGATTTAATCTTATTATGGTTCTTAGATCTAAAATCTTGTTACTACCCAAAAAAGTTACACTTCAAAAGCCATCTCATTATATCAAATAAAGATATAGAAGATATTGGCCCCCTTCAATACATTGGAATTGAGAGCAATAGAGTGAATAATATGCACAACAACATCATAGACATCTTCTAAAATCAATTCATTATAATAACCAAATTATTTTTCAGTTTAAGTCAATATAATCACCAATGCTTTGCTTTAATACAATCTCAAAACAAATTGTAAAGTCTTAGCAGTTTTGAAATGTTGCTAATGTTTTGTAATAATTTCCTTGGGTTATAGTGTCAATTGTTTTGTCCCTCGAGAGATTTAGAAGTCCTCGGGAGTGATGAGTTGAAGATATTTCCACGTGTTCAATGCTTATCCATAAGCTTTTACTATGAAGTTCAGAACATTAAACCAATTGGTTTACATCATATATTAACCTGTTGACAAACAAATGAATAATTAAAAAAAAAAATGACTCAACTTGACACCTAACCACGAGTTCCTCGAATAATGTCAAATAGTCAGAAACCCTAAACAAACAAAAACATTTATGGTCGAGCAATTGTTTATCAATTAAATTTGCGTGCTAGCAAGTGGCTACCATACCAGCTGGCCACTTTGCCAAGGCTACCTAACATACCTTTTCTTTTTCCTCTCACTCTCTCCCCCTGAACCTCACTCACTGAAGATATCTATTTCACGCCAACCTATCTAACCCACCGTACTAACAAAATTAACTGCTCGTATAAAGTCAATCTAAACAACAGCAGGAAACAAGTAAAACTTCCATCTCAATCCAGGCCCATCAAAAATCAGACACAACAAGACGTACCTGGATTTCGAAACATCGTATATATTCCCTTTAATCGCCATCAGAAGAGGTTTCTTAGGATCCGATCCATCGTAAGCTCTCAGCTCCTCGATCGTCACATCCCCGATCTCGACAGGTTCGAGAGGTAATTCCGGCTCCGACACCACCGATCTACTCTCCGCCGCCGCCGCCGCCTCCACCGGCGAAACAAACATCCCACAGACCATGTGGTAGACGCCAACCATAACCGCCAGGATAGTAAAAAAGGCAACCGGCGAAAGCCCCGTGTACGAGTAAATCGTCTCTGCGACAGTCGAGTAGAGGTCCATGACTCCCATTGCCGGATTAGGGTTTTCTTCCTCGCCTTCACTCTGCTATTAGATGTTCTTGATGGTGGAAACTTCAGGGATTTCGATTTCTGAAGCGTCTCGATTGATAAAGCAGCAGCTGCGGTGGATCACAGGCAGCTACTGTGGCGGGAAAAAAGTGATCGAGAAGACGTACAGATTGGATTTTTCAAAGTAGGTCTTTATGGCCGAAAAATTTGTTGAATTCTGCGCCTAAAGTTACTTTATTAAGTCCTCTAAAGCGAATTGCTTTTGGGAGAGAGGGCACTCTTAATTAATTTTGAACTTATTGTTTTTTTTTTTTTAATGGGGAAAAAATATTATGTCAGTATTACGCACGTAGAAGTAACATGTGTAGTCAATGAAATCACGCCACGATATCCCCCGCGACAGGGAAAAAAAAGGCGCAGTAACACGGGGAATATTCCCCCATGTGTTATTCATATGTTATTGCGTGTTATTCATGTGTTATTATTTGTTATTGATGTGTTTTTGTGTTATTATAACACCAAGAATATTCTCAGGACACAATAACACATGAATAACAAAGGGAATATTCCCGACAGAAAAAAACGGCACAGTAATACGTGGGAATATTCTCCCCCGTGTTATTCATGTGTTATTGGTGTTATTCATGTGTTATTGATGTGTTATTATGTTATTATAACACCAGGAATATTCTCATGACACAATAACACATGAATAACACGCGGGGGGGGAGGGGGGAATATTCCCCGTGGTACTGCGCCGTTTTTTTCTCTCTGTCGTGTGGGGTGTCGTGGCGTGATTTCATTCGTGATTTCATTGGCTGGCTGCGCACGTTACTCTACGTGTGTAGTACTGATGTAATATTTTTTTTTCCATTTTGGGAGAGAGGGTGGCTTATATGCTCCTTTTGCATTTTGAAAATCCAACTCATGAGTTTGATTTTCGCGTTTTACTTGTGTATCCTTAAACATTGATCAGATTTTTTTAATAAATGCGGCCGCTAGATCGGCCTCGTGGCCCTCATTCTTAAGTTTACCAGTTTGCTCTTTGTTCCTCGCTCGACCCCAGCCATTCCTTGTCGAAGTTTCGCGTCGTCATGCTCTTCACCATTTCCGTCATCATTCCCGACGCAAGACCGAAACTGATGAGCCCTTATTCCACGTTTATGATGGAAGTTCTAAGTAAACTAAACATGCATACTAGTAAAATTTCTTCAGTGTAAGGTTAAAAATATGGCTAAACTTGTTTCTCTTACTCACGCAATTAGATCATTATGATCATCTAGTCATGGACACATCACTATATACACTTGAACAAGTGCATAATAAAGTTGTAGTGATGTTGCTAATAGCTACAATTCATCATTAAGTATGGTTAAATTTAAGATTTATAAACTGAATTTAATCACAGTTTTTTTTTTTAGATTAATGTTGAGATGGTAACAATATGCACGATTGTTTAGATATGAGGTTTTTTTTTTTCTTATAATGAAATGAAGTTGTTTGGTATAGGAATGTGGTGCAAGGATATATATGCACGCCATTAAAATTCTTGATTTATGTGCAATAGTTTTAATATATTGCACTCCGTCCTTATAAATCGGAAGACAGTATTGGATAAGAATTTTTTTGCTTAGCAAGTATTAAATATATTACAATAATAGTTCTGTTGCAAATAATAATACTACACAGAGGCAGAACGATTATTTATCCAGAAATAGTTGTTATTTTCTAATCGCACAAATCAAACAACCAGATACATACATACATATATATATACATACATACATAGATATATATATACATACATATGTATATATATATAGATATATATATATATATATATA
>NW_018164814.1:761248-790465 GCF_001263595.1 Phalaenopsis equestris
TATATATATATATATATATATATATATCTATATCTGTGTGTGTGTGTGTATATATATGTGTGTGTGTGTGTGTGTGTGTGTGATTAAAAGAATCAATATTGATCGTTCGATACAGTGCTTTGTGATTCAAGCTAAATTTACTAAAATGTTGATCTCAAAAATTAGAAATAGACATCGTCTCTTCACTTGATCATGCTGAGGGAAAGAAAGAGACGAGTGAACTGACAATTGAAGCATAACTCTTAAAATGAAGTGTAAGTGAACAATCACTAGACATTTTCAACAATTATTGCAACAAATTAAGACTATTTTAGTCATCAACCACGGTTATTATAACACAGTTATAGCCTAACTTCATATGATTGATAGTTTTTTTATAATCTCATATTCTCTAATTCATGAAAAGACTGAGCCTCCATGCATTCAGTTTTATAGTGGACTATTTTAACTAAACTTGATACAGTGATTTTTTTTTCTCTTTTTAGGTATTTTTTTACATGATAAAATTAATTTTCTCCTTCACTCTTATTTGTTTGGGTACTGAGAAATTATAGCCAGCGAAGACTTGAGATTTTTTATTGCTATTAAGAATTTTCTACCGCATAATAATACAGAACTATGCTTTTACACTTGATATTTGAATATATGGCATCATGACAATATTCAATATATATATATATATATATATTTATTGACGTAACATCTAAAATTGTATAAATTACATTTAAAAGTTATTTCTTATAATATATATAACCTCAAACATGTATGAAAAGTGGGCTTCAAACTAATAAGATCAGAATCGAATATTTTAATATTCTTTATTTTATTTTATTTTACATTCAAGAACACGCATTCATATTGACTACAAAACATATTTGAACAATCATTTCTATTCAACGATCTAATATTAAATTATTTTGGGACAACTACATACAAACCATCCAAAACTTATTAATTACAAATCAACCACCCGCTCCCATCCATTTTCCAAGTCTCCCTCAAATAACAAAACTCATGGTAAAACCCCAACATGTATTTTAATTCTCAATGATTTGATCGTGGCACGTATAAATACATCTGTCATACAGTTCAAAAAAATCACTTGGGTGATTAATCCGTAAATATCAATGTTTCGGGTGGTCTGTATGTAATTATCCCAATTATTTTTCATGATACTGAATTATAAACATTTGCAACATGAGACAATCAATTACATCCACAACAAATACTTAAACCTGAATGACATTCATTAAACCTGATGTTATGGTCAAAAAAGCCAGCAAAAAATAGCAAGGGAAAAAATGTGTCAGCTAAAACATACAAATGCCAATTCCAATATGTCACCCCCCAAACCTTTAACTAAAGAAGTGTATTAATAAGATAATTGGGGATTCTACAACCAGAAACCTAAACATATCTGATCAAACTATATAAAAAAACAAAATAAAGAAAGTGCACAGTACCACTCTCTTACTGGCTTTCTCTCGCTCAAGGTTGCTCCGTCGTAGTAGCTAGCGGAGAGCTGGGCTCAAAGCCATGCACCCGGAGTCGATAAATGCAGGTGTGGCTCGAGCTGCCATGGTTGGAGGTGAAGTCCAGCCTGACCATGTTGATGATGCTTGAATCAACAGTAGAGATGGGAAAGGTCTGTGCATTGCTCTTATTGAGATCATAGGAGAACTCTGTTAGTATCAAAATCTTCTCGGCGGCAGCGGAGGCATCGTTTTCGGGTCCCTCGAACCAGCCGGAGACTCGGCAGTCCTTGGGAGCACTGGACCTGTCATAAGCCACACTCTGCAACAGAAAGATTGCAGGCGGAACACAATGGGTGAGTTAAGAAGCAGAGCGGAGAAAACAAGCAGCTCTCAAGAACTATGTGACGGAATTATTGCAGGAAGGAACAACAAAATTAGTAGAACATCAATTCATCAAGACCAAAATTAGGCAGAAGCCATACGTCAGGATCAATATGACACCACGGGTTGGATTTAGATTCATACCACCCAATTCCTATGTATTTACATATCTAACACCTAAAATTTACTTGTTTTGCATATATACCATTCAAATCTTTCATAGAACAAAAAAAATAGGGCTATCTTAACATTTAAAAGTGATGTACACCGTTTTATGCATATGTAAGGCGGTATGTATGGAAACAATAAAGTTTAGATGTCAAATATGCAAATAAACAGGAATTAAGTGGTACTCATGTAAATCTTCCTTTTTTATCTCAAACAAATAAAAAAATATCATTTTTTTGCCCTTCTGATTATATATATAATTGTAACATATCTAACGTTGGCACTGCCCATACCCTGCCAAAAACGGAATCATAACAAAAACATTTCTGTAAATAAAACTAGAACATCTAAAACTCACTTAACAATTAACCTTCCTTATCAATTTTACTGCCCTACAAATTTGACCACAATCACAATAAACAAGATTAAAATTGCACCCAAAAATAGACAACAACCGCAATGGCTGATATCCTTTTAATGTAATGTCCTCAAAATCTCAAATGTGATTGAGCCAACAATATTAGGAAGATTTACATATAGATGACTCGATTCTTATTTATTCACGTGCCACCTAACCTATACATGAAAAGGTGTATTTCCCTTTTTTTTAAGTTATAATAATGATATTTTTTATGTGATTTGAAAGATTTGGATGGTAAAAGTAGCTTCAAACTCATATCAGTACAAAGAACAAGATATAAATACACAAAAATGTACTTATACATATCTATAGATTTTTCATGTATAGTTAGAACCATGCATCATTATAATGTTATGTAGTTCCAAAAAAAAACAGATATTACTCCTCGCTTTTCGCTTACTTCAGCAAATCTGAAAGAACATGTCGATAAAAGATTGGGTTTTAAAGAAACCTGGTAAGTAGTTTTTCATTTCAAAAACTTAGCAGTAAACAACTTATACAAAAGAGAGAATTGATATTATTCTGCCCGTTTCAACGCATGTTGCATGAAATAATTAATAACAAAACATCTATATCATGAAGTCCTTTCTCATGCTTCACACTTTCAGCATAAAGTAACACTGCATAAAAGTACAAGACAAATATATCACCAATTTCAATTTAAATTGGCACGGTGGCACCAGAGGCTTCACCTCTAATGCTAGAGAGGTTAAGTCCATCAACCCAAATAGGAGTTTGTCAACTCGACCGAATCATTGGGACCATCAACCCATAAACAATAAATCGTCAAATTCCCAAATCTTGGGCCCATCAACCCATCAGAAACATGATTTACCAACCAACAAAAATCTCCCAAATCATATGGTTGCATAACAACTTTTGTCTTAATACCTTGGTAGTATTTCAAATGAACAAGCAACATCAGACAGACTTTAGAAAATGATATTTTACTCTAATCATTCTATTAACACATCAATCTTTACCAAGGAAGGCCAAAATGTTAACCAATATCAATTTTTTGCTAGATCTGATTTATATTCTATATTAGAGGTAAATTTGCAAAACGCAATTAAAAGAAAAGCATAAAACTAACAAAGCGTGGATGGTACTGTACAAATAAGCATAAAATGTATGTTGTGTCATGTTCAAAGTGCTTCTCCCATCTTATAAATCCTCCATAAAAAATAATGATAGCTTGTATAAAAAAAAAACTTCATCATTTGCTTAACATTATACAGAATTCTTAATCCTCTACATTAAATTAACAGCTGCTAATCATGTTACATGAAAATGGCATTATAAACTTTATATAGTTTCCATGTAGATTTGAGAAAAAAAAGGCTCGCAGTATCTTGATCAAATTTTTGTCAGAATGAATTTCAAAGCCTTTGGATTTGCTAAGACAAAAATTAAATGTATCGCAATCATCTCAAGGTAAATTAACTGCTTTGAGAACCATTCTCACACAACTTTTTCCCCCAAGTTTTCCTTCTAAACTTGAATGCATATTTTTCAAGGAAAAATATTTTTATTTTTCCTAAAAAAACATAAGCATCCATAATAAAAGAATAGGTGCTATAGCGAAAGAACTTCCGCTTCCACACTCATTAATTGCTTCCATAACATCATATCAAAGCGAACAATATGCAATCATCCAAGTCCCTATATCTATAATTGCAATCCTAACCCAAATTCCAACAAGATTATGTACGCATTAATTGCATCTCCCTTTCATAAAAATATTCTACATAAATGAATGCATTGCTCTTCCTCATCATAATTTACGGGGATATAGAAGCATTGTTAATCAATATATTCCTCCTCAAGTGTATAAAAATGAGATATTTTATAATATGTATAACATTTGATCTCATGAAAACGACAAACTAATTAGCTCTCTAATGATGAACATAATACTGAAGTCAAAATTCCATCCTCCAATCAATTACTTTTTCAAACACCCAAACAAATCAAAATTCAGTATTTAATACTAATAATTTATCTGAAATAGATTTTTATATAGAACTAAGATTCTATGTATAAGAAAAAACTTCAAGAAAGCAACAAAAATGATATAGAAAAATTACATACTTTAAGAAATCCTCACTCGAACATTATTTTCTTAAATATAAAACAGATATCCCAAGATTTCCTTTCCTTTCCCGCACTAAAATTCCCACATACACTAAATTTTTATTTAACTGAACAAAATATCCCTCTGCAGGTAATTCAGACTAAGGGTCTGTTTGGGGCATCTTTTATTTGGTGCGGTGGCGTCTTATTTGGTGCGGTGGCGTTTTGAAAACGCACCTGCCCTGTTTGGGTAAACTGCGTTTTGACAGTTTATGCGTTTTGAAAATTCAGACTAAGGGCCTGTTTCTCGCAGTTGTTTGGTTTTTCCAAAAAAATAAAATTTGTAATAGTCACCGCACCTAGCTTATCAACAAATTATATTTAATCAATTTATCAGCAGATTATTGAAGAAGTTGAATTGCCCCAAACAGATCCCAAAAGTTTGGGGAGTTGTTCTCGCCAATATGTGGCACGCTGAAAGGTGGCTGCATGCATGTTGGGAGGATATGGAACACACAACCTATCTTACCACATAAGCCTTAAAATAATATTAACAATATTATTATTATTATTATTATTACAGCTGCCATTATTATGTTTTTGCACATACATAAAAATAAAAGGAAATTTACATACATACCACAAAATTCTTATGCATTTACATCCCTACACCTAATCTTTCATATATAAATTTATAATGCTTTGGTGTCATAACCTATGCATGCAAACGCGTATTTCACTTTTAAAAGCAAGTAATAATGTTATTTTTTATGTGATACCAAAGATTTGAGTGTTATGTATGTAAATATAAAAGCATTGTGTGGCATGTTTGTAAATGCCCCAAAATTAAAAATATGATAAGTTCAAATTTAATTTAAATTAAAACAATGATACAACTAAATTCATAGCTTATAAATTAGCAACCTAAAAAATATGATTACTTTAATGGTTAAAGTCAATTTCATAATTAAACGATGTCAAATAATCAAAAAAAATTTATTTTTTACACTTGTCAATCTTTATTATTCTAATTATAAAGAATCAGATCAATTTCTCAAACTCACAAAGTTCCATTTACATGCAAGGCTAATAAACAAACTTTGTGGTATCTACTTCATTACAAAGGAAAATAAATAATTTTTTGTATTACTCTCCTCAAATTATTTTCCCTTTTTAATTTTTTTATGCAAACTTCTAAACTATACAAGCTATAAAGTGAATATTACTCTTATTTTGTTCACTATACTCATATTGTGATGTGCCAATTTACTCATTATTATTTACTTTACCAAAACCATTTATGATAAGCTTAATAATTCCTAATACTCCACTCATCCAAGTAAGAGTTTTTTAAGGGCAGCTTTTCCACTATTTTATTTTTCAAACCATTGCCACACATTCATTGGCTACTATTTTCTTGTTACATTTCAAAATTTTCATTAGTGTTGTGATTGTAAAAAAGCTACTGTCCATTTTTTTTTAAATAAAAATATTTAAATACCAACAAAATTTCCAAAAAAGTTACTTTCCCACAACAATTTGAGAGCCCTAATGTCACCTCCCAAAAGAGCTCTTAAGAGAGGTGGGCAACCCGGGACTTAAATACTGTTTTTCGACCCTACACCAAGCCGAAGTGGGACTTTTTGTCCGTTACATTCTCCTCCACCTAATCACGTGACACCGTCGTCACAGATCGGCTCCTCCGAGAATCCCACTGGACCATGGAGAGTCCACACACCTGACAGACAATAATCTGTTCTGATACCAACTATCACGAACTAACTTTCCCCAAGACACCCGTGCGGCTTTAGCACTTTCTTTTAGCACTAAATCAGACTAATCTTCACAACGCTGGGACTTGTGAGCACCAAGCACTCTTAAGAAGAAAAGTAGAGAGAAATGAAGATTTCACACTTGAATACTTGAAAGCCTTGATTCAATGCTTGGGTGATTACAAATGAGGGGAGGACTCCTATTTATGGCCCCTCCAAGCCTAATGAAATATTCTAGAATACATTAAATTATTTTAGTTTCTATAGAGTTTTGCATTTCTCTCTTATTACACACATAGCCCTAGCACATTCTAGGTTATTCTTAATTTCTCTTTGGAGCCATTCTTTCTTATTTTCTCTAGAACTAGGGTGAAATCTTCTAGAACCCCCTGGATGAAGAAGGCCCTCAACTCTCTTCTTGCAAGCCATAAGAAGGAAGAAGAGAGTGATAGGGAAAATTACATGGATGCACATGTGGGATCTCTTCAACTACTGAACGGGATGCAAGCTCCGACAAAACCACAAAGAAAGAGGTTGCTTTTTGTGGAGATGGTAATAGGAGGGAAGAGCACCAGGGCAATAGTGGATATGGTTGCTTCCCACAACTTCATCTCTAGCGAGGAAGCAAAGAGGTTAGGGTTGCGGATGACTACAGGAGGGGGCTTCATTAAAGTCGTCAACTCAGCAGAGATGTCAATCGACGAAGTGGCTAAGGGAGTCAAGACCAACATTGGGGCATGGTCATGTACTCTAGATTTCTCGGTCATTCCTTTGGATGATTACAAAGTTGTCATTGGAATGAACTTCTTGAAGCAAGCAAGAGCATTTCCAATGTTATTTGTCAATAGCCTGTGCATCACGGAAATGAGTCAAGCCTGCTCAGTACCGATAATAAGGTTAAGCAAGCAAGGATCTAAATCACTATCAGCAATCCAGCTCAAGGATGACATTGCACAGGAGGAGAAGGATGAGTCGCCGGCCATTAAGATGTGTTGCATGACACCACTCTCCCATAACACAAAGGGCAAACCAAAGTTTGCCAAAATTGGGGGCGAACAAAAAAGGCAGTTTCAAAGGTGCAGGGAAAGCCGCAATGAGGGCATTACAAGTTTAAGTGGGAGAGAGTGTCATGCTCCGCTATATTCAAGAAGTTGGCAAGGCAAGTATGGGGCGGAAGATTCTAGAGAAGACTGGAATGTAAGGAGCCATCCAAAAGATTCTAGAAGATTCCACCCAATTCTAGAGAAAATAAAAAAGAAAAACTCTAAGAAGAAATTAAAAATAACCTAGAATGTTCTAGGGCTATGTGTGTAATAAGAGAGAAATGTAGAATTTTCTAGAAACTAGAATAATTTAATGTATTCAAGAATATTCCATTAGGCTTGGAGGGGGCTATAAATTGGGCCCCTCCCCTCATTTATAATCACCTAAGCATTGAATCAAAGCTTTCAAGTATTCAAGTGTGAAGTGTTCATTTCTCTCTACTCTTCTTCTTAAGAGTGTTTGGTGCTCACAAGTCCCAGCATTGTGAAGATTAGGTTGATTTAGTGTTAAAAGAGAGTATTAAAGCCGCACGAGTGATTTGGGGAAAATTAGTCCGTGACACTAGGCTCGCAATACTTTACTCATTCCAAGGGTCTGTTTGGAATATCTTTCTCACTATTTTATTTTTCAAATCATTGACACATCCATTTGGCTACAACTTTCTTGCTGTCTTAAAATTTTTATGATGAAAAGCTAGTTTAAAAACCAGATTTTTGATAGCGGGATAACTTTAAGAAAGATACTATTTAACTTTTCAAAAATTAAAAAAAAATATAACACACACAATAGCATTCAAAAGATTAGATTCCCTACAGCAACTTTACAATTACATTTATAAAAAACTACAACCAGCCCAAACAGATCATAATGATACATGAGTTTTTAAACCAGCAGAACCCTTTCTGCAAAACTTTTATTAATGTTAGATGACCTTGCAAAGACATTTGATCCTTCAATAATAATTTTATTAACTCCGCAATTAGTTATTTGTGCATTTTCTAGCCTATATTTTACTTGTCCAAATAGAATAAAAGCTAGTCCCTACTACCTTACCTTCATAAATGCTACTCCCACAATTCCTCTTCATCATTTTTTTCCCTCCTCATTTTATCATAAATCTATCATAAAATTATTGTTGTCATACCCAACTTGATAATCAATGATTTTTTTTTTTACCATCCAACACTTGCTAGAATCCATATCACATCGCCAAAATAATTAAAATTTTATTAAACCAACATTTAAGTCTCCAAGATATTCTCATATCGCATAATATTCAAGAGGTACATTTTCATCTTAGCCAAACTGATTCAAACATAGAAATCTTATATTCATTTCTACTCTCATTTTTTTTGTATGATAGATACAATGTACTTAAACCTATCAAACCTAAACATTATTTTATCGCAAAATACAGCTTATTGATAATTACAATGTCAAACAAAAACAATTGAATATCATATACTCAATAATTGTACTGCAAATCTGTCAGATTGCCATCTATGGTGCTTTAAATCACACCGAGCCCACTAATAATTTGAACACCTGTTTTAAGCATAAGGCTAAACGAACAATTTAGTCATTTATTAGTTATTATCGTTTGGTATAAATAGGGCTTAATATGATTAGGGTTAGGATATGTAATTGTTGTCTGAAATCTTAGGAGTTAGGGTTTGGGAGAGACTAACATACCGCTCGAATTCTAAGCCTACTTTTTTCGTATTTGAGAGTGTAATGTTTTGTTTTGATACTAGTAGAATATAATATATTATTTTTGCTCTTATTTATGCGGAAAGTCATCTCGTTCTTATCAAAATCTTAACTCTTTAGTTTTTTCGATGTTATCTCTATTTATTTTAACAGTTGCCTCATTTATTTAAAATATCATTTGTGAAAATCATAAAGTAAGGCACCTTATTTTGAATTATTTTGTATGATTATTTTTACAAACAAAATAATAAAAAAAAACTTTTTGCCCAAGTGGGCATATTATTTGTTCACCCAAAGCTAATCCCTACCCTTCATTTTCCTCCCATTAGTAATCCTAGATAAGTACACTTCCCCTTGTCATAAAATTGTACCCACATATGACACAATGCCCTATTTTTGCCTCCACAAGCACCATAAAAGCTAGGCTGCAGGTACTAACTTTCTCCATTACAAACACTATCACTCCTCCCCTTCGTAAAGCCACTATAATTGTTTCCTCTTGTCATTGGCATAACAATTTCATCTGTTCTTTGCAAATACCAAGACCAATGGCATTTAAGCCTTTAAACTCATCTGAATAAAATTAAGCTACTCGCGAATGGTTGAACCATTAATATAGCTAGAACAATTACCCATTTTTCACTCCCATCTATTTAATAAATCTTTACTAGGTCGAATCATGGAAATAGCCTCTCAAAAAAATATGAGGTAAGGTTGAGTACATAAAGCCCTCTAAAGAACAAACATTAGTGAGAGCTTCATATACTAGGTATGCCCTTTTTCTCCCTCTTAGTAACCATCTCACCCACTCAAATCCACCACCGTACACACACCCTAATGCCACATATTTGATCTCAGGCTATTTTAAACATTAAAGTCTTCAAGAAGCCATTTTCCTTAATGATCATATCTTCAAAGTTCACCCAAAAAATAAAGACCTAGTCTTTCCTTTTCTCTATTAGCAGCTACACGCAAGCCTTCAAGCCTCATTATGTCACCCTCTTGTACTTATGGCACCTCATAAGTGGCACATGATGCTTACCTTTGCTTCTACAAATGCCTTGCAAGTTCTCCATATGTCACTAACTTTCTCAGTTGCAAAAATTGCCACTATCCCCTTTGCCAAAACACACCAATGTCTTCCCCTTGCCATTGACATGATAATTTCATCCTTCTTCATAAATACCGAGATCAATGCCATTGAGACCTCACATCTCATACTCAAAACATTGAGTTGCTTGCCCATAAGCGCATAGCAAATGCAACTAAGACCACTAAACATAATTGAGTCCCCTTCTACAATAGCAAATTTGGAGGTCTCACGCTCTAGTAGTGGATGTAACCTCTCTACAAATATCAAGATAAAAAGTGTGGATTGATTACTTTTCAGGCCGTACATAAGCAAGAGCTACATGTAACAAATACATCTTTTATTTCATTACAAACACACACACTCTCTCTCACACATCGCACAAACTCAAACCAACACTTGACCTCCCTACATTTTTTGCCAAAGTAAGGTTTACATGAATTCTCAAATGTGATTCGAATTGAACCAAATAATTGACCCAGATTGAATCATGGTTCAAAATTGAATGAGAATGGCATTGATTTGTCAATTGGATGTTATATGAATATAAAATATTGACCCTAAAAGAATTATGATTCAAAATTGAATAAGAATGGCCTTAATCGTCAATTAGATGTTATTTGGTTTAACAAATAAAATTACAAGGATTTATGTATGCTCACGTGTATAGGCAACAACTCACACCGCTTTTGTAGAATACAAAATATTAACTAATAACACTAACAACAACATTTTCTCCTTGCCTTTGTTATGACCTAGAGATCAGGGTTCAAATTATGAAAAAGCCTCTATGCACGCAAGGAGGCGATGTTGTGTAAAGCCTTTAGCCAAAACACAATTTGATTGGAGCCTAAATTGGGACTGCTTTTTTTTTAATTATCCTAACCATATTAAGTTACTAACTCATATGAACAAAAACTATTAAATAATACTATAAAGAAAGACAAGAAAACATTAGCCTAATAGAAAGTTTAGAAACTATTTACTTCAAGTCAAATGGAAATATCATGCTTATCTAATACTATTGAAGAAATAACATGAAATATGAATTTTATCAAGAACCATATATCAATTTTCATACAACAATCACATATGAATTAAATGGTAATTCTTTTTCCTCTATAATCTATTCTACAAACTAAATTACTAATATGACAAACTTTCCTTGATTTCGTACATTGTTTAAACCAAAATAAAATATTGGGGATATATCTGCTGCGACCAGTAAAAAAATGGAGTTGACCGATTAAAATAAGCATGTAAAAAATGGAAATAGCATATTAAAATAAACTTAATATATATAAATTTGGTATGCTTCTTCTTTTACCAAATAAAACTTTATCATTCTCAAGCTAGATTTGAGGATGAGAAAAAGTAAATGAAAAAATTAGTTTAATTTTAATTTAAAGTTCTCAGATTCATCGGTAAATATTGATGAACACTTTAAAAAGGTTACAAAGAAAAAGAGGCTTAAAAACTTTAACATAAGTGAAAGTTGGCATGTCAGATTTATTAATCTCATTCCTGTTACGCTTTTACAGCAAATAAATACTAAAAAGGTTGTTGAAACAATACAATAACAAATATTAAGATCATCTGATAAATTTATAATAGTAAGGCAAACTGAATCTTTTAACAGACAATGTGTTTCAAAAACAACTAAGAGCACAACTCAACATACTTCCTTGTTTTCTAGACCAAAGACCAATTAAAAACACATATAACAAAGCATTTCCTTCAATTACATTTTAAGACCCTTTTCTATATTTTCTAAACAAAAAACTAAATATTGAAAATAAAAAGGGTTCTAAACATAAAAGGGCATTTCTTTTCTTTAAAATCCTTTCCAATGCAGGAGTCTTAGTGAGTATTACCCTACCCTTAAGATCAAACCATGTATTGCTAAAATTGAATGCAAGTGAAATAATGTCCAGCTATATATTATTACTCGCACAACAAACCAGGCAATAACAATTTGAGGCTTGATTTGGAATAGGTTTTTTACTTCTTTTGTGGTTGAAAAAGCAGCAACAAAAAATAATGTTTGCTAAAATGAAAGCTTTCTGACTGTTTTTTATTAATTGCCTTTAAAAACTGTTTTTTGAGAAAGCATATTTGAAACTGTGATTGGAAATGAGCATTTAAAAGCGACAGCATAAAAGCTAAAGTTGTTTCAAATGAAGCCTTAAGACAATGATCACCCCACAAAAAGTGATATCACAGATACATGCATGTATAAACAGATTAGAAAGTGCACGTATATAATATCAATGTTATTTAGGCTTAATAGCTACAATTATAATGAAAATAATGGCTCTTTGACCGATCAGGCTGATTGCTTCCATATACCATATAGATTAATAATGAACCTTGGTGAAATAAAATGAATTATGTATATATCAGTTGTTTACCACATCAAATGTGCAAAAAAATTCTAACAGCGCAAATCCTCATCAGGACAATCTTTAATAAGACATCTAAACTATAATACTATGACACTTCTTTCGACCTGCTTTAATGGTTTTTATATGACCACTTGTTCAAAGCTTTGTATTTCCAAATGGACACCAAATCATTCATCGAAATGCTAAAAGTATCTATAGATGTTCAATTTTGTCCTGTCAAATTTACATCCATTAGCCACAAATAAATTGAGTTATGGTTATGTGAAGGATTTTCTAAAAAACACGGCTATGAAAGAGCGATTGAACAAAACAAAATTCTAGACACAATAAAATGCCTAGTATGCTCCTCAGAAACAAAAAGAAACAAGAAAACGAAAGCCATGTTGATGGGTTAGTTATCATCTGCATCATATGATCCAACAGTACAAGTAGAATAGGCTTTCTGATTTGAAAATAGATGAGATATATGGCCTTCATAAAGCAAAAACATACAGAATGACTCCATCCAACATCATGGCCTTTGATTGTTTGCATAAACCCCATAAAACAACAATGTATTCAAACAATAAATTTGCAAAACAAGAGGAATTATAAATTAGAAAGTAAAATACTTTAACTAAAAAAAAACTCACCTCTGAGACGTGCTCTAAAGTGACAGCATCAGGAACTATCCCCGTTCTTAACCTGATCTCAACAAAACCACTGTTTCCTTGCAAGGGGAAACACTGGCCTGGCTCACCAAAACTCGGCTCTAACATTTTCTGTGCGCTGGAATGAATGCCACCTTTAGGTTTAGCAACAGCAAGCCAACTGTTGGCCTTTACAATAACATAGGGTTCCGAATGCTTAACCACCTTGGCTCCACCAGAAGCTAAAGCATAATCCACCCTACCAAGGCCATCTGCAGCATGTTTTTCAATCTCTTTCTCAACAACAACCTTAGCTAGTTGCCTAATATGATCTAGATAGGCATCTTTATTAGCATCAACTAGACTTCCAGTCTTCAACTCAGTCAAAAATTTCTCAAATTCTTCCTTCGATAGAAAGCCTGCATCTTTCAACTCACTAATAGAGTTGACCAAATCATCAGTTTTAGCTTCAAGATTATTCAGTTCCTTCTCAAAAAGTGCTCCCTTTTCTTCAATTTGTTTCGCAAGTTCCCTTGTCACAATACCAATCTCACTCCCTATCTTCTTGTCAACAACATCCAACTGAACTTGCAACATTTTTGCCGTTTTCTTTAAAGATGATTCCACTTCTGAGATTCGGTTATCAAAATCAAAGGCGGATAAAGGATACTTAGCCCCAGCGGTCCATCGCCAAATTACTTGGCCAATATACAGCAGAGCAGCAAGAAGCAGCAAGTTCTTAGTGAGAGTGCTAAGAATAGTTTGCCAAAGAGGTTTTGCCTGCCTGTGTGCAGATCTCCTGTGCTTTGAAGGAACTGAGGCTGCAAGAACTCCTTTCTTCAACCGTGACAAATTTCTTGGCCTATCAAGCGCAGTTTCTCCCCACAACGTGTGGCTTAGATCCTTCCCGTTGTAAACTGCACCATCGTTATTGGCACCATGCACTCCTCCGTCGGGAAGCACGCTAGTTTTCGAAGTCCTCTCCACAACGACCACTGCTCTCCTCTTCGCATTTGGGTTTGAGTCCATAGACAAGGCAGCATTTTTATTAGAAGTGGGACTTGAATTCATCGCTGCTGCTGAAGTAGACGCAGAACTGTTCTTCCGCTATATCGCTTCAGTTCCGAAGCGCACCTATTCCAATTCTCGAATTAGCACCAAGAAACGAAAACAGCAATCTTTTCCCCAAAGAACAACAGTTTATCGAATCCCTAACCCGAAAAACAAGCCTCAACTAATGGCTGTAGCCATTGCCCTAAAACTCCATACCAAGAAATCCAACGTCAAGAAAATGATCAAAACTCGCCCAAAAACTCCACGCCGAGAAATCCAAACGCAAAAAAATCAACAAAATTCACAAACCCTAATCCCAAACAATCATATACCTCCGAGTGCACCGCACTAAACGAAAAGTAATTCAAACACCTCAAAAAATCACCAAAATCGAAATCTTGCAGGGCATACCACAAATCACAGGCCCGCACAAATAAAAAGAGTGAAACAAAGAATTAGAACCGATTTCCAAACCAAAAAAGACTATCACAGGAAGCGTGAACGCAGGAAAATACCTACAAAACGCGAAGCGTTGCGATCTTGAAACAGCCCAGGCGCCAATAGAAGAGCTTTCTTTGGGTTCTTGAAGGAGAGCAAACTCCAGACCAAAGGAAGATTACACCAGGAGATTATTTGGTTGAAGAAACTGGAATCAGATCCTATCCAAATGGCCTAAATTTCGAATTGGATATGAGTTGACTCAGTTATAGTCCAGCCTGTGAGTTGGGATTTATCCGCCCAAATGCTTTTAATTTCATTTAAACTATGCGAAACTTACATATGGATCACTGAAAATACTAATATTTATAAGCTAATCATCAAGTTGATTTTTTTGTACTAACAAATTGATGTATTTACCCATGTCACGATCAAACTATTGAGAATTTGATAAAAATGAGAAATACGAGTCGGAGTTTTACCGTAAATTTTGATATTTGAGCGACCATTTGAAAAATGGATTAAAGGGAATGAATGATTTGTAAATAGATTAAATTATTTAAGATATCTTAATTTATTAGTTGATAGTTTACACTTCACTCAATCATGAGTGATTGTAAGTGTAGGGCCATTCATGTGAAACATTCATATATTTGCAATTAAATTAACTCATATATAATTTTTTTTATTCAATTTTAATATTCATTAAATTAAAGAAAATAAAAAAAGGAATTATATTTGGAAAAAGAAATCAAATTTATTTCTAAAAAAATAAATTGAGCATATGAATATTTATTTTGATTTAGTTTGCAGTTTTTAATTTAAAAAAAAAAAAACTTAAAGGAAATAAAGAGGAGAAATAAATTTTCAATTTTGAAATAAAGCCTTAAATTTTAATTATTTTGGCTTGAAATAGAACCAAATGCTACATTTCACTTTCTTTCAAACTTAATTATATTTATAATTGGTTTGAATTAATTTTTTTTAACAAAAGCTTAATTAGCTTTATGTTTAAAATTTTGGATTTCAATTCCATCCGATTCGACTAATCTGTGGATCAATAGAGCCAAATCCGTTGGCACAACCCAACATATATCCCAACCACAAAAAACAAAAGTTGGTTTAAATTGGAAGAACCAAATGGAAGAAATGTAATATTAAATTGCAAGAGTTTAATATGTTTAATGATAATGATGAGACGATAAATGAGTTAGTCGTGATGATCAAAATGTATTATTATTATTATTTTTTTTTTGATTGATATGTAAAAACCCAAAAAATAAAAGCATTGATATTAGATGAACAAATCTGATTTTTAAAATTAGGAGAATAAAATAAATATCAAATAATTTGTATGGATCAATCTATCTAATAATTAATTTTTAGTATTTACTTTATAATTCATAAATTTCTAATTTAAGATCAAAAGTGCCACTAATATTAATTTTCTCAAAAATAAAAATTCATATTTCCATTCTTATATTTTTATATAACTTTGACATTAAAATATTATATAAATGAACATTAAAGTTTAAGTGTTATATATATATATATATATATACACATAAAAAATTATGTGATATGTATCTAAATAGCCCTCTGTATTAAATATTTGAATATTTTTATTTATAATGGTATCATTCAAGTTTTAAAGAGTGTGAAATTTTAATTGATTTTTTTATACATAATTGGCCTTAAATAAATTATACTAATGAATTTATTTCAATTGGATCGAGCTCTATAATAATAATAATAATAATATTATTATTATTATTATTATAGAGCTCGATCCAATTGAAATAAATTCATTAGTATAATTTATTTAAGGCCAATTATGTATAAGTCTCATTCTATTTAATGATAACATATATATAATTTGATTTGTTTTTTTTATGAATATATGTATGTTTTAAAAGTTGCACGGTATAAATTCCTAGAGATTGAATTGTGAGAGTAAAAATATTTGGTGAGAATTATTGCTGACTTGAAGGACCAACAATAATGTGTGACTAACTTATCTATATTGGATTGATTAAAGCCAATTCTGATAAGGGATTCCGAAACTTGATTTGTGATGGAAGAAGAGAAGTGTTCAGTAGAGTCCATGCGGTTTTTACAATACGTCGGTTTTTACATTCGGCTAGTCTATTTTGTTCGGTCGAGTACATACAACTAAATAGATGTAAAAATGCCATAGCTTTGTAGATATTCTAAAAGTTGATGGGAACGATACTCGGCTCTTCTGCTAGAGCCTATGGTTTTTATGGGTTTATAGTAGTGAGTTTGTATGTATTTATGCAAGTGAATTAAATGATGACTTAACTTCATATTTATGTTACATAGGAATGCACCAATAAAAACGTGAGCAAGCATCAGCAAACGTAACATAGTAAATATAGTCATCACAGAAGAATGCAAAAATGGACCCCATACATTAGAGTGTATCATATCAAGTAAATAATAAGAAGTAATAGCATAAGTAAAAGGTAGTTTGTGACTCTTATTTTGCAAAAAGTTTTGACATGTTGAATATTTTTTTTGTGAAATCTGAAGTTGGGGGTTTTGTTTTGAAATAACATTGATGATCCTCCGATGAGGATGCCTTAGCAAATGATGCCAAGTATTTGAAGTAATAATCGAGTGATGTAAAGCAGTAGTAAGGTAAAGGCCTTGACTAGCATAACTAGTCAGAAGTGTTTCTTGGTTTTGAGATCTTGTACATAGAAGTGGTTAAGAGTGAAAGTGGCCAGACAATTGTAATCACGATTGAGTTTATTTACAGATACTAAATCATGAGAAAATATTTGGTGCAGTTAAAAGAGGAGAAAAGAGTAACTTACTATCCAGAGTGGGTAGAATGCGCTTAATAGTTTCTAAGATGTCTGCAACTTGCCCATAGCCAACTATCGCTTTGTCGATACCTTGGTAGGATGTTGTTTGTTGCACATTTCCAATGTGAGGAGTGATGTGAGTCGTGGCACCGGTGTCTAAAATCTACTCTTGTGAAGGGGGTTGAATATTGGTGTGAAGTGTTTTATTTGGAGCTGGAACCATAGGTTTATACTGTAAGTTTGCACGATCTCAATAGGTGGCAGAAAGTATGACCTTTCTTAAAATAGATTTGACATTGAATAGTTGTTTTTGTTTACTAAAATTTTGGGTGGTCAGTTGCTTGTATTGAGAAGTTGATCTGTTAGAGTTTCTTTTATATTGCAAGACACAATTCTTGAGGTAAAAAAAATTGTGTTGGGTAAATCCCATGGCATCATTAGCGGGATAGCTTTCTTCTCTAAAAAAAAAGGGAATAAAATGCTTCAAGCTCAATTAAGGTGAAGTTGAGCACGAATGACCGATTTGAAGCCTTGGCAGCAAGGAGGGAGGCCATTCAGAATATAGAGAATGATGCCTTTTTGATCGATTTTGGAGCCTGCAACGACTATATTATCCACCATAGTTTTGATTGTGATAAGATATTGGTGCATGGTGTTGTTATCCATTGAGATATGATGTAGCTCATTCATGAGTTGAATGAAACAAGAACAATTTGTTGCATGAAATCTTTTCTCGAGAGAGCACCAAACTTAAGAAATATTATTGAGATGAAGAGCATATGATGTGATGGATGGAGAAATAGTGGAAAGAATGGCCACTGCAGGATTCTGATCTACGAGTTGTTGCATATTGTATTATGCAGTTTCTTCCTGATTGTCGACTTCTTTGTGACCAAGTCGGGAAGGGAGGGTAGTGATGAGATCTAAGAAGGTATCAAAACCTTTTGTCATAAATAGTTTGTTAATTTTTAACTTCCATATTGGGTTGTTTTCATATATGAGTGGCAATAAATTTAAAGAAGTTGGAATGGTGGTCGCTTGAATTCGGAGGAGAGAATTTGCTTCTTGTTACATTGTTGTGACGAAAGTTGTGGAGGAATTATCTAGCAAGAACCAAAGAGCAAAAGGATACAACAGAGAACAAGAGAAACATAAAAGAGAAAAGGGGTGGTAGAGGAGGACCGAAAGGATCTTTGATACCATGCAAAAACACAAAAATCTTCAGGCAAGGAGATAACAAAGGAACACGTAGCAGAAGAAAGATTAGAATTCTTATTATTCCACCTTACTTGCTAATTAAATGCTTTACATTTAAATAAACCCTAGAAGGGTAAACAGGTAAAATAACATGAAAATTTATTTACTTAACAGGAAGTGTAGACCTAGGCTAAATAAATTAAAAGAACCATTAGAGAGAAAGGGGCCGAGCCGCCGACATGCATAGATGGGAAGACCACCAGCGACGAATACAGATACACATTTCTATTACATTATATTAACAACTTGAATCAAAATTTTTTTTTTCTATTACATAATAAATGCTAGCTCATAAGTATGTTTGAACTCAATTAATTAGTTAAATTCAAGGCTAAGTAAAGGCTGGCTTGAGTGAACTCAAATTAGCTTAAATTCTACCTAATAAATAATCATGTGTATCGTGTTGTCGAATGCCCAAATGACAAAGCTCAATAAACTATTACAGTAAAAAACTATAAATAGTATCTTTTTTTTTTTCTTCTTTCGAGGAACATTAGCCCGATAGACAATATGCGATATTCGAACATTTAATCTCACGGTGAAAAATTACACTCTCAACCAGTATGTGCGTCAGATAAATACATAGTTTTTTTCTCTTTTAAAATACCTAAGTGTGAGTGCACTTCATTCAGTATCTATCATACATCATGACAAATTTCATTATTAGTTTCCTATTCCATTTTATACGTATTAGTTAGCGGTAATTTTAATTTGCAGGAAATACTAAACCGGCCTGTTTCTAATCAATCGGGCAATTGTGAATGGACCTGTTATAGAAGGTCAGATCAGTTAGCCCGTATCAGCAATGATGGGCTATAGATGGCCCAATTACTTCAACCCATTAAGGCCTATATTAATTTATCTTAAACTAGTTGCAAAATCCTGGAGATTTACGCTTTGTTTGAGTGGGCCTCAGCTTGTTTATAAATTTTCTGAATATTGTTTTAAAAAAATGAAATATTTGAAGTAATGTCAAAATAGCAAATAAAATGAAAAAAAATTAAGGCTTTCTTAGTTCGTGCTTTTCATTTTAAAAAATTTCATTGAAACATAATTTTCTTAAAATCTTCTTTCCATTGCAGTGAAAGTTGACACGTAGATTTACTTTCATTTTGGTAGAACAGCATCTCCCGAAGTTATTCTAGCATTGCACCATTTTTTTTTTTCTTTTGCTATTTTAGATTGCAGATATGTCTGTTTGTTCCACTTCTACACAACTCACTTCCGTTATTTCGCGAATGAAATGTCCAAATATCCCGAGCTTTCATTTCTGATCTTGTCCAACATCTTTTTTTTTCATAATTTGTTCATAAAATTATTATTATAATTATTATTATTAAAAGGAATTTAACATTTTTTTAAAAAAGTTGTTTCAAATGATGTCATATTTCTAACAATTTTGTGGAATATAATAATAAATAAACTCCAAATTCAAATATAACCAAGAAAAGTCTAATAATGACACCCAAAAACTTCATTCATAAATCATAATTCATATTTCTCTTATCCTTTGATTAGTAATAAGAAAATAAAAATAAATTCATTTGGACTAAAATGAGTTCTACTTAGAATTGGTCAACCCCAATAAAACCCTTAAAGCGCACTTTAACTCACTAAAAATTATCAAAAGATTGGAAGGTATATTTATAAATTTATAAATTGCATGCCATGTAACTACATAATTCTCTTGTGTTTGCACTTCTAACACCCAATTTGTATTATTCATACTTTTAAAATCTTGTTCTCATCAATCTATGCATTAAAATGCCTATTTTACATTTTAAAAAATAGTGATTATAGTGATGAAGTTATTTTTAATATCATGTCATAGATTCGAATGGTATGCGTGTAAATATGATTTATGTGTTACATAGGTAATACACTTTAGAGGAAAGTCCCAAACTGGTTGTTTTGAACTATCTGAATTATGGCAAGTCGTAGTTCAAAGCTGTTGATTTCTACAGATGGGTAGTTTATATTTATTTGAATTTTTTTTCTTTTTTTTTTCAATGATTAAATATCATTATTTAATAAGTGATTGTAGCTATTATAAGTAATTGACAAGTTATGCGAGATAAAATTCATTTATAAAATATTAAAATGAAATATTGGTTTAATATAAACTCCATTTTAAAATTGACGACTCCTACTTTTTATAGGACACGGAATTTCAAAGTTCAAAATCGGTCTAAATTATTTGATTTAATATAAAGTTTGAAAAGGCCATTGTTATATTATGATATAAATAAAAATCATTAATTATTTTTATTATTTATAGGAATTTACATTAAAACCACATATTTTTTATGTATTTACATATCTAACGCTTCTAACGCTCAAAGTTTGATATTTACACTTATAACATGTTGCTGTAGTAAATTTATGCATGAAAATGTGTATACGTGATTATATGTAAATACTGAATGTTTGGATTTTAGATATGTAAATACATAAGATTTGTATGTTTTGCAAGTAAATGCACCTTTATTTATTATTGATCAGCTTATTTTCATTATTAAATTTTTTTTATTTTCATAATGAAAATGCTCTTAAGATAGTTTGTCAAAAGAATTAAAAAAAATAAAAAAAAAAATCTAAACATTTAATATTCAAATAATAGAAAATAATAGAAAATAATAATGTTCGTTAAGCTTGCTGTCATGCCCACCAAATTATTTAACTTTTTATTTGTTTGTTAAATAATTAATATTTTACAATTGTTGTAATTAAATTAAAAATATATTTATGGTTAGGTTGTGTCTTTTTATGACCTCCTTATTATTTGACTGTAATTTTCTAATTTTTAAATTAATAGTTTGCAGCCATATAAATAAATATATATATATATATATATATATATATTGATGGGGTGCTTATAATGGATTATGACATGTTACTAACTCTTGGAATTTAGAGCTTGATTGGTGAAATAAGAAATTTAAACATGTAGCAATAACAAAATCTTGATCATGAGAATTGAGGCTTTGGTTAAGCTTCGACGAAGCACTTGTTGGTGGACTACATGAAGTCATGTTCAGACAATGGAGTGGATCGCGATTCATGTAATTTTTGTCAGGATATACGTTGTGCAGACGTAATATTTTCTCCCATTAAGATGGTTATACCTCTTTACAATGACGGTTGTAAGGCGGGGCGGAATTAGATTAAGTTCGATCATGCCTATTTTCGGAATGAAATTTTTCGGCACATGAGGTTGGTCTGGAGACTCGAATATATGTATATATAGAGAGAGAGAGAGAGAGAGGGAGGGAGAGAGAATTTAAACACAAGTTTGATTAATTTTGGTCTAACCGAACTGTAGATGGAATTAACAATGTCTCGTTTAAATATTCTGTTGGGGCCAACCTATTTAAATAAAAATAAACACCTAATATTTAGAAATTATCATTGAATTATATGAGTTGACGGTCGAAACTTAGATTCTTTAACTAAGGTAAATTTGGGAAGTAAGTTCTTATAAATACTTTATCATTGGCTGTCAAAAATATAAAACTATGTTAAATCATATGTTGTAATTGATATGTCATCAAAATATTTATATAATCAGGCATGAATCAAGATGCATTTTGGGTGAGAAATCTTATTCAAATTTAGAATCATCTAAACTCTTATTTTTACTAATTTACAATTGAAATGGGCATCTCCATAATATAAGTCTAATGACACTAAATGTGATTCAACTAGAGTCCAAATAAGTTAAAATCAAATACTTAAAAGTAAAATTAAAGGCTTTGGTACAATAATTGGGATGTCATATTATCTCTAAATTTGCCGTGCTTATATTCAAAGAGAGCGGCACGACTAGAGGAATTCAATGAGTCTTATATCATTTAATTCCAAGGTCAATAAGACGGTTGAATGATGAAAAAAATGTTAATGGAAATAATTCAAACTATATGATAGAGTGTTTTGAGAGGTCGATCAAATTTACTAGAATACTAATCTCACAAGTTTATAAATAGACTCGTGTTTCTTCACACGAGGGAAGAGGAGAAGAGAATAACAAACTAACTGCTAAAGTATAACTTGTGAAGAGAAATGTCGGTGAATGACTACCGGAAGTTCTCAACCACCACCGGCCATCGTTACAACCAACTATGAATGTTGTAGCCACAAACTATAATTTTTTTGGCCAAGTATGGTATTATAGTCACCAACTACATGAATTATGATAGCCAAAATATGAATTTTGTGGCCAAACAATCAATACATAGCTATGATTGTCAATTTATATTATCCCATCTTCCCTAAATTCAGTAGAATGGTCGACATTTGTACTTTCAAATTTTCAGCGGATTATTTTGATTAAGTTAGACCACATCACTTTTTTTACTTTTATGGATTTTTTTTTTCATGTAAGAAATTTGGTCATCACTTACATCTTTTTGTGTGTGTTAGAGAATTATACTAAGCTAAGCTTTAGGATTTTTCTACTCTTAAGAATTTTCAAGTACACATCAACTTGGTGCCTTATGTGGGAAACCATCCAATCTCTTAAAACTTCACAAACATTATCATGACCATCAATAAATATAAGTTAGATGAAAAAATACACATTAGATCAGATCTTTGGTCATTTTCTCTTGCACTGACATAAGCTTGATGTCAAACGACATAAAACATAAAAAATCTGCTCTTTTCCCTCCCAATCATGTATAAACTTATGGTCTATTTAGGGCAGCTGCACCTTACTTAGCTTATCCATATAAGCAGATTATTCTGATAAGCTGTTGAACAACAGCTGATCCGAATAAGCTGGCTAGTTGTTTGGTTTGTGCGTTTCGAAAACAGTTGATTTACAGTTATTTCTGGATAAATGATCATTCTGCTCTTATGCATGCATAATATGATTGTGTATACTAACAAAAATAGTTACAAAAAGTACATAAAAAAAACAAGCGATCGAAACCCACAAAAAGTGCACCTAACACCTTATACACATGCACATACCAATGCCCAACCTTTACTAATGAACATCACAAAATAAAGCCAAACATAATTATTTCAATGATTTCAGGAAAAAAATAATCAAAATAGAGAAAAAAGAATCAAAGTCCCAAAAGAAAAAAAAAAACATATTATCAATTTACTGTGTTCAACATTTAAGAATATGATAATAAAAATGAAAAAAAAAAAGAAAAAATAAAATCCTGTTTATGCTATTCAACTTCAATACTTACCAATGTTGCATGACCTATAGAATTTTGGTTATATACTACTTCAAACTCCCTAAGAAAGAAAATAATTAGAGATATTGCATTAACGAAATTGTAACTTTGAATCACCATCATGGAAATACAAACTTCCTGAATAAATAGGATTAGCTAAAGAATACCATTATAGATTACGCTTGCAATTTGCAATTAATGAAAGCACCAAACAAGATATGTTGAGTAAATATATATGAAAAAAAACAGATACATATCTCTTCTTTGGCTCATAACAGGTGTGATGGAGATATAATGATGTTCCTTAAGCGCAGGAAGAACTGATTCTACATAGTTAAAATTCTCTTTACGTTTACTGCAGTGCGCGAAATGGGTGGGAGGAATGGAGAGAAAGATGAGAGTTTAGTCGGGTAGGAGTGGAGTAAGAAAAAGAAGATATAAGGGAGTTTCTGAGATTGTTGTAAGCCGCGGTCCCGTAGTTGCCTTCCCAGCTAACTTCAGTTGCTGCTGTACCCTTAGGGTTTTAGACTCGAAAGGAGGATGAAAGGGAAGGTAGGCGATGGCTTCGGACAAAACATGGAGAGGCGGAACTCATGTAGGCGATAGAGATCGAACGAGGGAGGAGATAGATAGGGTTGAAGGGCACGGGAGGAATAACCCTGTCGATACACAGCTTCAAGACGCGAGACTCGGGGTGCGACCCCATCTATTAAAGAATTAAAAACGTAGTTTCTCAATAAGCTTCTCGAACGCACGAACCAAAGAGCGCGACAGCGTTTTTAAAACGTTGCCCTTGCCTATAACCTGCCCCAAACAGACCCTTATTTACGAAAGTAATTTTGGTTTATTTAAGTTATTCACCAAGAGTAGTCTAGTCCCCACCAACCATTTGTCATCACTATTAAAACCTCAACAGTTAATTCACATCAATTTAATGCATTTAGAGAGAGAAAATCTTGTTTTTTTTCTAGCAAGTATATTGTTCCATGTCATTCGGGAAGAGGAGAGTTGGCTTGATCAATCGGAGCATAAATCTTCACACCATATCATTCATAAAGTAATATTTCTTCCAAAATAATACCAAATCAGTCTTTGTTGGGGTCATCATCGACTCCTCGGGATTCTGAATCTTCCTCTATTTTTCATGGGGATGAGATTTTCAGACATTGGCATCTCGCAATATGAAAAAAACCTTTTGGAATACGCAGTAGGAAAGCTCCAAAATTTTCCACCTCAAAGGTTCTCCTCTGGAACGCACAACATAAACTTCAACTCTTTTCTAACTTAGGCCCCTTTTTAGGCCATAAAGAATATGAAATTCTTCTTTAGAGGGCTCTAGTTCTTCATTCACCCTTTGGAGTCTTACTTCACATTTTTGGCTTTTTTTTAATAGACTTGAAGGGCCTAAATTTGCATAATTTTTAAATCTAATTTGATCCCCCAGATCCTATCGCCTCATCCATTATTTGATAAAAACCATCAATTCCCAATGCCTTTTGAGATGACATTATCTAGCCAAATGGATAAACCAACTTCCTTGCCTAGACACCACGCCACTTGATCCCCACCATCTGATCCAACTCTCCTAGATTGTTCATGAGGTGACCACATCAACCCACTTCAACCCATGGGGCTCGGAAGCACCCTCTGTAGTTGACCACCCACAATTGCTTGTCGATGTCGCCTCGCTTTCAGGATCTGTCGTAATCGATCGCCCCGTAGGCTCAGACACTGCCTTGATCGTCGTCGTTTGCTAGAAACTCTGCCACCTGCCACTGTGAGCTCAACTGCTGCAGTTGGGCACTAACAAAATAAATTAAAATATTTGGAGTCCATGGGGATCAAACCCTCAACTTCAGAGAAAAGGAAAACCCACACGACCAACTGGATCATACACACACACACACACACACATTTATATAAAAAAAGGGAACATAGAAAGGGATAAAATCTAATTCATGGTATTTTCAGACGACGAGATTATGCTTGCCTGAAAAGAGTGGGACTATCGATACATCATCAACAAAATTTATCATTTAACATGAACCTCAAGATAGTTAACATGAATCTCAAAGTATGTTTTTTAATGAAATTTTCATACTCCAATTAAAAATCATCCAGAACTTTGATTTCACGAAATTTACAGTTAAGCTAATTGGCTTGACGAGATGGACCCGATGACACAAGTTAGTCCAATCCAAAGTCATATCAAGTCATTAAGCCACCTTTGAAAATTTTTAGGGCCTAATTGGAAAGTCAATAAATTCCAAATCTGACAAGTTTATAGTCAAATCGAGTGTGTCAATAAGACAAATTGAGCACAATATTGCTAAATTTTACAATCATTAAGATACTCAGATGTTAATGGAATACCATCCAATCTAGGGAACCTATATGGGTTGTTCGTTGAAGTGGTTTGGATTGATTCCTTATTTGTAGGTAGGTCACTATGAGACTATATAAGTAAATTCTTACCCCCAAGTTGAGAGAGAAACTAGTCCTTAAACCAGAAGAAGATCAGAGCTTAGATGAGCAGGAGTTGAACCCCACGTGTTCTACACCGAAGGTCTAGTGAATGTTGCTCGTAGCTGCTGACCACCATGGACAAATGCTCTTCGCCCAATGCCAACCATCATCGACTATCGCTCACTCATTGCAGTGAAATCCTTTCTAGACTCCCAACAAGTGTTGTAGAATCCCAGTGTATGTTGTGGAGCGAAGCACCTGATGGAACAGAATGATGTCCAGTACACCACAGAGCGACACATCTTGAAGATAGTGTACTAAAATTCCAGCAACTGCGCCCAATTGCAACCACTCATGACAATTGTGCAACAAATATAGCATCTTAAAGAGCTATGTTTGCTTTTGTGGCAAAGGCCTGTGTGTATAATCACCTATTCATAGTAGATTGTTCTGAATGGGGTAGACCATGTGGTTTTTCTTTTTTTCTAGTTTTTCATGTAAGAAATTATAGCCTACCTATCACTTTTATAATCTAAGTATGTGTTAGATATTTGTGCAATGTTAAGACGTTAAATCATCACTCTGCCCTCATAAATCTTCCACAACGCATCAATTTAAAAAAGAAATTTGAGCCTCACAGCAAAAAAAATTCTCAGGGAAGTTACTCAGATTGAGCAACAGGCCCCTTTCCATACACAACAAGTATTATTGATACATAATTAGGCAATTTGGATGATAAAAGATTTATATACACACAATTCCTATGAAACTTTGATTTTTATATTCATAACACTTTACCTCTGATTTAAAAAATATAGTAATATTTTTTTACATGGAATTAAAATTTTTAAGTGATCTAATAAAATAAATTAAATTGTAGATGCCAGCTTTGTAAATTCATGTGAATTATGCCCTGATTACAAATTAACTGAGCTAGTTAACATAATCCAAAAGTAGACTCTAAATCCTAATTAAAAAAAGATAAACTTAACGTGTAAATCGAAGTATAAATGAACTCTAATCTTTGTTCTATTTGATTGAGCCATGTCTTAATAAATAAAGAGAAATTTGCATACGTAGCACACAATTGTTATCTATTTACATATCTTACACCTAAACTTTCATATTCACATGTATAACACTTTGGTGCTTTAAATATATGCATGAAAATGTATATTTCACTTTAAATAAAATGATAATAGCATTATTTTCTTACGTGATATTAAATATTTGAGTGCTATATATGAAAGTTTAGGTCCTAGGTGTGCAAATACATAACAGTTGTGTGTTACATATGCAAATGCCCCTAAAATAAAACCCCAGAATGATTAACTCAACCAGAGTTGACCTGATCTCATGCTCGAACTGACCAACTTCCCCGAGCCCACCTTCTATATTTGCCTAATAAAATCCACTAATCATGGTCAACCCATTTCAAAATAATAATTGAAAATTGGATTTGTTTTTCAGGAAATCTTCAGCATACATATATTAATATAATTTTCCCTTTCACATCTTAAAATAGCAAGATTAAAAAAGTCCAATCTTAGCTGCTTTCACAAGTAATCTTAAGAAAAGAAACCAAACAACCAATCAAAATCACACACATTCCTACTCTCTCTCTATCTCTCTCCCTCTCTCTCTCTCTCTATCTCTCTCTCTCTCTCTCTCTCTCTCTCTATCTCCACTTATAATATATATGTAGAGGATAAGTGTTGTAAGATAAACAATGGGGGCCATATAGTTTAGACTTTGGACCCTTGAAAATGTCAGGGAAATAATTGATGAATATCATGGGTGTAGTAAGAGATTAGGTGAGCAAGTTGACTCATGAGTTGGTACAACTTAATTTGTTGTAATGTGTTCATAGGTTGATAAGATAATGAGTCAATTTAGATGTAGCCATATGCCCGAGTTTAGGTTCAATAATTTACTTGGCTCGGCATATAATGAGAAAAAAATAATTACGTCAGTTGAAATTTGTAAGGATATATGTGAAATAAAATAAATTATAGTTATACTTCTCATATTATGCGCAACTCATGCCCCTTTTAGGTACGAGATATGATTGTCCTAATAATTAGTTTATGACTTTATAAGATTTGTCATATGTATTTATTAACGAGTAAAATATTAAAATAGTCCCCGTGAGTGCATAAAAGTGTAAAAATAGTCTTAAAATTTTTAAGTTAAATATGAAACAGTCTTAATAGAAAACTATTAGAGCTAAATTTTAAAATAGTTAGAGACTGTTCTGACACTTCTATAAACTCTGAGATTAAAATGAATCCATGTAAATAGTCAGGATTATTTTGACAATTTACTCATATTTTAATATTACTATTTTTTCATGTTAAGTATTTAATTCATGCAAGTGCCTTAAAAAGAAAATTAATCTCTATGACCCATAAAGAAAATATTCCTAATTCCATTAATATTTTCTCATAGGGAGGGTGAGGGTTAATGATATAAATCTATCCCATATATTTTATAAAAAGATTAATTATAGATTAAAAATGTAAAATTAAAAAGTTTAATTATAAATTTATCCAAATAATATAGTTTTGCAAAATAAAATGAAATAAAGAAGCAACTTGCCTCCGTTAGATGGCATAGATTTGTTTTATTGCATGGCTGCATGACGTGTGTATTTTGGGACGTTTGGATCCGTCAATCTCACGTGAAAGCAACCCATGAAATATAGAATAAATCTTGACCATTTCTAACCATGTATACGGAAATCTATAGTTGTCCTCGACAGTGATATATGCCTAATTCATAATATAATAATTAAATATATATATATATATATATA